>NC_057734.1:8019341-8112628 GCF_004010195.1 Chiloscyllium plagiosum | reverse complement strand
TATAGCTCAAATCCTCTAACTCTGGCAACATCCTTGCAAATCTTTTCTGAACCCTTTCAAATTTCACAACATCTTTCCAATAGGAAGGAGACCAGAATTGCACGCAATATTCCAACAGTGCCTAACCAATGTCCTGTACAGCCACAACATGACCTCCCAACTCCTGTACATAATACTCTGACCACTAAAGGAAAGCATACCAAACACCTTCTTCACTATCCTATATACCTGCGACTCAACTTTCAAGGAGCTTTTAGTGTACAGGATATACATGGGCAATTTTCCACATTGTTGGGTAGATGTTTGCTTTAATTTAATTTGATTTGATTTGATTTATTATTGTCACGTGTACAGAGATACAGTGAAAAGTTTTGTTTTGTGTACTATAAAGGCAGCAGTGTTGGCAGAATGTTGTCAGTGCTTCCCACCATTTCTGCTATCACATGGAGTGAATCGGATTGACTGAAGACTGGTATCTGTGATGCAGGGGAGGAGGCCAGGATGGATTGTCCACTCAGTAATTCTGGCTGAATGCTTCAGCCTTAGCTTTTGCGTTGCTGTGCTGGGCTCTTCCATCATTGAGGATAGTGATATTTGTGGATCCTCTTCTTCCGGTGAGTTATTTAATTTCCCACCTCCAGTCACAGCTGTGTGTGGCAGGCCTGCAGAACTTAAATCTGATCCGTTGGGTTCTGGGATTGCTTAGCTCTACCTATTACTTGCTGCTTAATGCTGGTTTGTGTGCAGGTGGCCTTCTTTGGTAGCTTCACCAGGTTGACACCTCGTTTCAAGTATTCCTGATACTGCTCCTGGCATGCCCTCCTGCACTCTCCATTGAACCAGGGTTGATCCCCTGGCTTGATGGTAATGGTTGAGTGAGAGATATTCCAGCCATTAGATTACAGATTGTGCTGGAGGAGTATTCTCCTGCTGTTGATGGTCACAGCGTCTCGTGGATGCCCAGTCTTGAGATGCTAGATCTGTTTGAAGTCTGTCCCATTTAGCATGATGTTAGTGCCACACAACACGATGGAGGCTATTCTCAATGTGAAGGCAGGACTTTGTCTTCACAAAGACTATGCAGTGGTCACTCTTATCAATACTGTCATGAACAGACACACCTGTAGCCGGCAGATTGGTGAGGATGAGGTCAGGTATATCTTTCCCTCTTTTGGTTCCCTCACTACCTGCTGTAGACCCAGTCTAGCAGCTATGCCCTTTGCAATTTCCTCAGACTCTCTGAGCTCTCAACTACTTCCCATGACATCTCCTTCCCATTGGCGCTGATCACTTCAGGTCCCACATTCAGAATGCAATCTCTAAACACTTACCCCAACCCCCCTGCCACACCTTTAAAACTCTTATAGGACCATCCTTGTGGTGACTTCACCTCACATTTACTTTCTAGAGTTGGCTTTCATTTCTTTGCCTTATATTTTACTTGGTGTAGCTGAAATGTGAGTAGTGTTGCAGCATATTCTGTCTGGACTCTATAAGAGCATATGGAAGCTGGAGTGGGGGAAAACTACGTCCTGAATAACGATGATGGATTATGTGCAGCACACCCAGATGAGGAACAATAGTTGCCCTTGCCAATGAATCATAAGGCGTTGGTTTCAAGTTCTGCTCCATGAATTTGAAATCTCAGCTCATGCTTGAGTACAGTACTGAGGGACTGCTATGTTGTTCTATGTAGCTTCTTTCAGCTGAGATATTAAACCAGGTTCCTATCTGCCACCATTGGTGGATGCAGAAGATTCAATGGCCCTATATCAAAAATGAAACACCACAATGGCTGTTAGTACTGCTGCTTCAGTGTCGGGCACTTTGGTTCGATTCCACCCTCAGGGAGCTGTCTGTGTGGAGTTTGCACATTCTCCCTGTGCCTGCACGGGTTTCCTCTGGACGCTCCCACAGTCCAAAGATATGCAGCTTAGGGTGGATTGGCCATGCTAAATTGCCCATAGTGTCCAGGGATGTGCGGGTAGTGGATTAACTATGGAAAATGCTGGGTTACAGGGTCTAGCTGGGATGCTCTTTGGAGCACCAGTGTGGATACGATGGACTGAATGGCCTGCTTCCACACTGGAGGGATTCAATGATTCGATCAATATCTCTCGACATTTGGATGTCAGAGGTTAGTTGGCCGGATGGTTGGTTTGCGATGCAGAGTGATAGCAACCACAGGGTTTCACATTGGCTGAGGTCACCATGAGGTCCTGCCTTCTCAACCTTGCCCTTCCCCAGAGGTTAAACCACCACTAGTCACCTCCCTGTCTAATGGCAGGGCTGTCCTCTGGGGCTATAGTAATTTTATGGGTCAATTGACATCACCAAAAAGAAAATGGACTTGCTGCTTGTGGGTGCTTTCCTCTGTCCTATTTGGCAACTGTGGCAATTCCACATCAAGTGCTTGATTACCTTTGGGGCCCTTGTGCTGTAGAGATCCAGCAAGCCAATGTTCTCGAGACATGGGGTCAGAGCCATTATACTGAACGATGAAATTGAAATAATGAGCACTATTGATAGGGTGAATAAACGTGGTCCTTTCCCCAGGAGTGGGGTGTCCAAAACTAGAGGGCATAGGTTTAAGGTGAGAGGGAAAAGATTTAAAGGGACCTAAGGGACAACGTTTTCACACAGAGGGTAGTGCTTGTATGGAATGAGCTGCCAGAGGAAGTGGTGGAAGCTGGTACAATTACAGCATTTAAAATGCATCTGAATGGGTATATGAATAGAAAGGGTTGAGAGGGATATGTGCCGAGTGCTGGCAAATGGGACTAGATTAATTTGGGATATCTGGTCAGCATGGACAAGTTGGACCAAAGGGTTTGGAAGCTGGTACAATTACAGCATTTAAAATGCTATGAATAGAAAGGGTTGAGAGGGATATGTGCCGAGTGCTGGCAAATGGGACTAGATTAATTTGGGATATCTGGTCAGCATGGACAAGTTGGACCAAAGGGTTTGTTTCCATGCTGTACATCACTGATTGGCCTTATGGTGACCATGTAACCAATGTCAATTGTTGCTCAAACTCATCTGGTTCACTTAATCTCTTCAGGGAAGAAGATCCTCTATCCTTACCTGCTCTAGCCTCCATGTGATTATAATTCTGTAGCAATATGATTGACTCTTAACTGCTCCCTGAAGTGGCCCTGACAAGCCAATCAGTTGCCAATCAGTTCAATCGGCAATTAGGGATCGGCATTAAATGTTTGTCCATATCCCATAAATGACATTTTTTAAACTGGGAAAGGTACTGTATAACTTGTCATGTGAAATCTGGGGGAACCTTAAAGAATAAGTCTGCAAAATTTGCAACAAAACTCTCTGAATCTCAGTAGGTGAGAGAGTGTGCACCACAGATTGAATGAACAACACTGAGTTAAGTACCTCAGTAGTTTAATTTGCCGACTCTTAACATGATAATGGGATCAGGCACCAAGCTGACAAAGAAAGTGGTTCAGTTAGAATGCTAACGCACTAACCTTGGTAACAATGCTAATGTACCTTGATTGATTACACAAGGGAGTTTTTTTTAACATTACTGATGACTGTTACAAAACATTGATATTGTCCAGTAAAACTGCAATGTTGCTGTTATGGAAATTTCTGCAGTCTGATGTGCAAACAGCTTACACAACACAATGGGACAAAACCAACAATCCCAACCATTTATGTTCTTAGATGTTAAAGAGGTCTGCATTATTATAAATTCATTTACTGAAACGTTGATGCTGAATCAGCCAACCTCGCTTTTGTAACGGTGCAATGCTTTTTTAATGCTGGATTCCCTTCACTATTTACAGCTCTGCAAAGAGAAAGCAGTGAATTACTCAGCCGCAAATGAAAATATGTTAGTGGTGTCCAAATTAATGACTAGGCCTTAAAGCTGCAGTCACTCAGCAACCTCTTAAAATGGACTAATGAGATGAATGCAAAAAGCTTTGTAATTTATGCTATCTATTTTACAATTAAACAAACTTGGTGTGGTTTTTATTCTTTCCCCTCGAGTTTCTGCCTGCATGAAGTGCTCTTGTTTTTAATGTCCTTTTTAGGGAGTATTGTCTTTGACACTAATTTCTTGTTTTATTCATTCTGAACAAAGCTTATGGAACATGTAAGAAAATTGAGGTTGTAATTTAGGTTGAGTGATTCCCAACCTCCACATTCTGGATTTAAATCAGCACAACAAAATTTTGCATTTATGGAGTACTCTTTAGGAAAGTAAACCAACCCAAGATGCTTCCCAAGACTATTAATTAGCACATGGTTTATTAGGAGCCACATAGGGAGAAATGAGGACAAAAGCTGGCTGTACCATTGAAACCCATACTCCATGGAAGAACATTTTGTTTTAAATGACTAAATGTGATAGGCTTAAGAAGAGACAGAGAGGTCTAGGGAAAATTAGAGAAGGAATTCCAGCCCATTGTGACTAAAGGAGAAAGTGAGGACTGCAGATGCTGGAGATCAGAACCAAAAATGTGTTGCTGGAAAAGCGCAGCAGGTCAGGCAGCATCCAAGGAACAGGAGAATCGACGTTTCGGGCATAAGCCCTTCTTCAGGAATGAGGAAAGTGTGTCTAGCAGGCTAAGATTGTGACTAGAACCTAGTTTTAAAAGGTCATGTCATTTTCTCATATAGTGATATTCAAAAAAAAATCCTCTTTTTGCTTTAACGTTGTGGCAGGAACCATGTGGCAAATGACTTGGTGCTTGGTGCAGGATCTGGTAAAATTCCCCACTTGTCATGTGTGACTTTTTTTTTGGCTGTTCAAATAGCCTCTGTTTTGCATTAAAAGATTCATGAGACTGTGAAGTCATTATTTTCTAAACAGCGCATGGAGATTTTCCAATCATTTGCTGTCATAAATCACTTGATCAAAATATCAGTATTCATTAGTGAGTCCACACAGCCTCTGATTCAATTAACGTGCTATATGGTTCAGCATTGATCCTGCTTGGGTGATAAGACAGAAATCTATGTGTCTATACAAATGCTTTAAGGTGCCCAGCCTCAGTCAACATTGAGAATGTCTTATTAACTTATATGAATGGGTAATGCTTTAGCAGAGTGGGGACAGTTAGACTGCTGAAGGAACTTCTCGAAGAGAAAGATTAGATTAGATTACTTACAGTGTGGAAACAGGCCCTTCGGCCCAACAAGTCCACACCGACCCGCCGAAGCGCAACCTACACAGATCCATTCCCCTACATTTACCCCTTTACCTAACACTATGGGCAATTTAGCATGGCCAATTCACCTGACCTGCACAGCTTTGGACTGTGGGAGGAAACAGGAGTACACGGAGGAAACCCACGCAGACACGGGGAGAATGTGCAAACTCCACACAGTCAGTCGTCTGAGGCGGGAATTGAACCCTGGTCTCTGGCGCTGTGAGGCAGCAGTTCTAACCACTGTGCCACCGTGCTGCCCACCGTCTGGGAAGCACGGTGGCACAGTATGTTAGCACTGCTGCCTCACAGCGCCAGAGACCAGGGTTCAATTCCCGCCTCAGGTAACTCTCTGTGTGGAGTTTGCACATTCTCCCCGTGTCTGCGTGGGTTTCCTCCGGATGCTCCGATTTCCTCCCACAATCTAAAAATGTGCAGGTTAGCTGAATTGGCCATGCTAAATTGCCCATAGTTTTAGGTAAAGGGGTAAATGTAGGGGAATGGATCTGTGTAGGTTGCACTTTGGCGGGTCGGTGTGGACTTGTTGGGCCGAAGGGCCTGTTTCCTCACTGTAAGTAATCTAATCTAAGTCATGTTACAACTTTATTTGCCATTGGTGAGAGTATTGTGTACAGTTTTGGTCAACTTGCTTAAGGAGCAACATATTTCTGTTGGAAGAAGTTCACTTAGTTGATTGCAGGGATAAGGGGTTTGCCTTATGAGGAAAGGTTGAGCAAGTTGGGTCAGTATTTGTTGCAGGGTAGAAAAGTGAGACATGACCACATTCAGAGAGGTCTTGATATGGTCTGGGATGTTTCTCTTGGAGAGGAATCCAGAACTAGGAGGCAAAGTAAGGCTTACCTCATTTAAGATGGGGTTGACAAAGACTTTTTTTCCTCACCAGGGACAGTTTAAATCTTTGGAATCTGCTTCCACAGCAAGTGGTAGAATCTGGCTTATTGAAGTTTGAGTTAGACAGACTTTGAGAAGGGCATCAGAATTTATGGGGGCTGGTTGGATGCATGGGTAAAAATGGAGGTCAGGTCAGAATCAAATGAGGTAATGATTTTATTGAACTTTGAGTAGGCTCAAAGAGTTGTATGGTCTTCTTCTCCAACTCCTGTGGTTTTATGTAAAGCTGTTACTTGCTGAAGAATCCAACATTAAGGGTTGTACATATAAAATAGTTGGTAATAAATCCTAATACGTAGAAATTTATTGACTTAGATTGTGGTTAGACTTTGGGACTGGATTGCAAGGAATGGATCAGATAAACTTCAAAAGGAAATTAGACAAGTATGCTAGAGAATAAAAAGGGATAGAAAGGTGTGTTGTAAGTGTGATGTGATAAGAGTTTGACTGAAAGACAGCTTGTGTAAATACCCATGCAGATTATTTGGGCCAACTAATTCTGTTCTCTGAGATAATTTTAAGTAATTTCGTATATAGTACAAACTGGAAGTATAATGTTTAACAAATCGCATTGCGTTCACAATGTTTTCTCGCTCAAGTACTTACACTGTGATTAAACTCACTCAACCATTTACCATGACCTTATCTGAAGATTGCAAATTAGGTTTTCCACTGAGATCAAGTATAGACAACTTGCCAATATGCTCTCCTCTAATTTTTCTCCTCTTGTGAAGACACAAGGCTAGATATTTAACCATGCAGTGCTTGCAGAACTAAACAATCACCTGCTCCTGTAATATGGCTGAAAAACGTTCATTCCATCACAAGCATTCTCTGCCTCTGTATTTTTTCAGCAAATTATCAACAAGAAGAATCCAAATGTACCACAGGTAATGTCCCTGTTTCTTATTCAAGTTAGTGGTGGACTCCCCTCTCCACCTTCTAAAATATTGGCTTTTCCTCAATGCAATTGGGGCCAGGATGACTGACCTCAGAAAAACAAGTTCTACATGGAGCCTCCCAGATCCTTAAAACCGTGCTAGTAAGTGACAGTTGTTAGATGCTGAATTCTCCTTCCTGCTCACCATGCTGCCTGGACTTTTGGATCCCATAAGGTAGATTTAGTGCCACCATCTTCCTTTGAGATTTATGGGACTTGCTTGGTGTAGCTTGGTAAAGTCTAATAAGTAAATGTTCTTGTGTTAAACAAGGTGTCGTTCATTGCCTGATAGCTATGAGTCACATTGCTATGAAGGATATTGCTACTCGAACTATGAGAGAGACCTAGATAGCCAGTTTAGCTCCTTTTGAGATCCAGAGCTGTTCACTCTCTTAAGAACATACAGCATTCTTTGGGTGTTGCAATATTGCATTTCTGGGCAATACCCTTTTCGAAATCTAAAAACTTATACACTTCAAACCACCATTCTCCTGAACATGTGAATGCTGGTACAGTGTTCAGCTCTGTGGAATCCTATGCTTTTTCTCATCAACACACAATCTTCCAATGTGGGTCAACAGATAATAACCAGGAAAAGCAACTGGGAGTTTCCCTCACTATATCCCACACCAATCCATGGTCACTAAAGTCAGTGGATCTTCCTCTGTCCAATGTGTTAACCCTCTAGTTTTGATTTTACAACCCCTCTATGTTTTATTCATTTATGAGATGTGGGTGTTGGTGGCTGGGTCAGCATGTATTACCCACATTGAATGCCCTTAAGAAGGTGGTGGTGAATTGCAGCAGTATGTGTGATGTGCAGGTGTCCACAGTGCTATTGAAAAGAAAGTCCTAGGATTTTGACCCAGTGACTATGAAGGACTATGAAGGGGGTGGCACAGTGACCCAGTGGTTAGTACTGTTCCCTCAAGCACCAGGGACCTGGGGTCGATTCCAGCCTCAGGCAAATGTTGCACATTCTCCCTGTATCTGCGTGGGTTTCCACAAGGTGTTCCAGTTTCTTCCCATAATCCAAAGATGTGCAGGTTAGGTGAATTGGCCATGCTAAGTTGCCTATAGTGTTCAGGGATATGTAGGTTAGATACATTAGTCAGGGGTAAATGTAGAGTAATAGAATAGGGGAATGGGTCTGGGTAGGTTACTCTTTGGAGGGTTGGTATGGACTTGTTTCCAGGGACTCTATGATAGTATGAATGGTGATATATCTCCACGTCAGCTTAGTGTGTGACTTGAAGGAGAATTTTTAGTTGATGATATTCAGATGTATCTGTTGCCCATATCCTTTTAGGTGGTGGAAACCTAGAAGGGTTTTGCAATGTGCTGTTGAAGAAGCCTTGTAGTGAGTTGTTGCAGTGCATTATAAAGATGGCACACACTGCTGCTACTGTGCTTTGGTGGTGGAAGGAGTGAACATTGAAGGTGGTGGATGAGGTGGCAATGGAGTGGAATGCTTTGTCCTGGATGGTGTCAAGTTTCTTGAGATGGTATTGTATCACCTGAGGAGAATCCTGAAGAGGAATTTGGAGTAGCTTTACACCTTCTTGTGTACACGAATAGACCAAATGACTTGGAATTGTAAATATAAGGAAATAATTCAAAAACAAACCCATTATGCCACAAAACACTAGTTAGCCTTTAGCTATTGTGTTCCACCGAGCCATACTGTTATAGATGTGAAACAGACTTCCATAATACCCTGTAATAAAGGCACAGTATTTCAGATGCTAAAACAAGCACAGAGAATGCTGGAGAAACTCAACAGGAAGACTCCAAAGAAGAATTGCGTGTCAACTATGCTTCCCTCCCCACAAATGCTGCCAGATCTGTTGAGTTTCTCCAGCACTTTTAGTGTTTGTGTCAGCAAATCCTGTCTTTGCTAAAATGGCTAATTCTTTCAAAAAGGAACTTAATGGTTGTCTTCTTCAAATGTGTTTGGAAGTTATAGGATTTGCCTGAGAAGCAGCATTCTCATTTTAACTCTATTGGGATCCAAAGGGTGAGAAGGGGTTAATGAAAAGCCTCACTATTAGGTGCATAAGATGTAGAAACAGAAGTAGGCAGAATTGCCTATAATATTACAAGCATCAAGGATATGATTTCTGTCGCTGGTCCCATAGAATGGGAAACAGTCAATGTTGAAGCCAACAGTATATGAGCAGCCAGTGGTGAGGAACAGCTTTATAGCTGCAAGGGACCATATTCTACAGCGACAACATGCAGGATTCCTGCTGCAGCTTGCTGTACTGAATACATTATGAAGATGGTGAGTTCAGTGATTGCAGCATTAATGGTCTGCATGCCAGACGTATATTAATACATAGAAGGTCTTCAAGAAGAAGGAAATCTTGGCACCTACAACTGTAACCTGGGCTCTCTTCTCACAATTCTCTCTTCACGTTCAGACCAACTGCTTCGAAAAGTAGATCTGCATCTCTCAGAAATTGAAACTTAAGCCCACAGGAAGGCATTTTTCCAGATAGGGATAGAAAGTTGGAGTTGAAATGTCTGCAGTCTTATCAGCACTAACGTGTTCACTGCAAGCAAGATGTCAAACCAAGAACAAAGCTTAGTGAAAATGCCTGTTTTTTTTCTGTATAATGAGTGGCATATACAGTCTACTTCAATCTATCCTTTCATCACTCGGCTAGACGCAATACAACACAGGATGTAGAACTCCTGGGGGAAGGGGAAGAGATTTGTTAATATGATTGAAAAAACATGCACAAGTAGCAACTGACATTATCTGTCTACTACGCAAATAAAACTCTCCCTCCTTATCCTGCTGATAAATGGAAATACACAGTATAGGCAGATAACATGGTTCTTACTAAGCTACAAATTGCTTGTTACAAAAAAGAAAGCTACAGGGGAACAAATTAAGTCAACAGGAAAAAAAATGGCAGCATAATGAACTCAACCTGACAACATACTGTATGATCTATTGACTTTAACACAGAATACAGATTGCTGTAGAACTTTCATTTCTATTCTGTAAATTAAGGAGACTTTTTTTTTGCAACGGTGTGTAATTATTCGTCTGCTGAAATGTTAAGAATGCTGTAGTCATTTTACTGTCTGCCTTTAACAATGTCATGAATTGTGATGACTTGCTTTATTTGTGGTGTTTTTGTAATTTGGCACCTGCTATCATGATAGATTTTCAATAAACCGATTATCCATCTATCTATCCATCCACAAGCACTGAAGCTGCTCCAATGTATTTGAGTCTAACATTGTAACACCAATTGCAAAAGATAATTTTTACCTTATTTTGGAGGAAGCAAAATCTGAGCTCCAGGCACTGTGCTTCTCTCCTCAGTAACTTGGATGTATCATTTTCAAATGAAGTCGAAACAAGCTACAATCCCTAGACCATTGTGCCATTGAGGCCTTTCTTGCACGGCCCGGCAGTGACTCTCAATATAGTATTGGCCCCTATCTTAGGAACCCCTGTGGTGAAGCATATCTGAGCGTGTCCCTATCTCTTCCTTGTAGTGACAAACATACAAATATTTCTGAGGAATTAGCTGAATTGTTTGAGTTTGATTTATTGTTGTCACATGTACCAAAATAGAGTGAAAAGTGTGGTTTTGCATCATGGACATGCAGATCATACCATACAAAGTAGGTAACAGAGCAGAGTGCAGAATATGATGTTACCGAGAAGGTGCAGAGAGAAAGAGAGAGAGAGATCCGAATTAACATTTGAGAGGTCTGTCCAAAATCCTGATGACAGCAGGGAAGAAGCTGTCCTTGAATTTGTTTATACACATATTCAAACTTTTATAACTGCTGAGCTGTGTTCATTAATTACGTAGTTAGGTTGCAGCTTCATGGGCTCTCCATATCATCGACAAGCTAGGTCAGAAACTGTCCTCTGTATTGGCCTTTACTTATTGGCTAACTCAGACAAAAGGAGAATGAAGGAAAACAGAAACTGCCACCAACAGAAGCTGGGTTGAGAATGCAGAATGATTCCAAGCAAGATTTCTCCAAGGGATTTCCATGAACTTCCCATAGTCACTAAAGGAGGAGAAATTCCTGGAAAACTACCAGGGTATGTGTATTCACACTGCCCACGCCCTCTGAAAACAGGTTAAGCCCTGTCCCTATAGCACTTAGTAGATATTAGGGATTAGTTTAAATTCTGCTAACAATGCACAAAACATGATAACTAATAAATTTTACAAGTCGATACTCCAAAACCAAGACATTATACTCTGAAATTCAAATCCAGAATTTGACCATGAAGGGATGGATTTCCACAATGATTTATCTGTTGGCATATGGTCAAAACAACTAAAACTAAAATTTGCATCTATATAGCATCCAAACACTTTCCAGATGATTCACAGAAATGCTATGAAACAAAATTCGTCCCTACGTGAGATGACCAAATGCTTAGTCAAAAGCTTTGGGTTTTTAGCAGCAGCATAAAGGAGAGACAAGGACAGAAGCAATGAGATTTAGGGAGGGAATTCCAAACCTGAAGAACAAAGCGACTGAAGCTCTGTCACCAATGGCCCATTTTGGGACCCGCCAGATGCCAGAGTTGGTGGAGTGAAGCGATCTCAGGGTGTGGCGGGGATGGAGGTAGTTGCCGAGATAGGAAGGATTTAGGCCATGAAGGAATTTGAAAACCATAATGAGAACTTTGAAGTTACCCAACTGAAAGTGAAAGTGGATAAAAGGGCGATGGGTGAATGAGCTGCTTGTGGGCTGAATTCAATGACATGACTGAGTGAGACGTAGGTGACCCTTATGGTGACACTAATAAGGGTCCAGAAACTCCACTCGGGATCAAATATGACATAGAATCCCAACAGTGTGGAAACAGGCTTTTTGGCCCATCGAGTAAACATCAACCCTCCGAAGAGCATCACTCCCAAACCCATCCCCATCACACTGCATTTCCTGTGGCTAATCCATCTAGCCTGCACATCTCCAGACGGGATGGGCAATTTAACATGGTCAATCCACTTCACAGGACTGTGGGAGGAAATCAGAGCACCCAAAGGAAGCCCACACAGACTAAGAGAGAATATGCAAACTCCACATAGACAGTTGCCTGAGACTGGAATCAAACCCCTGTCCCTGGTGCTGTGAAGCAACAGTATTAACCACTAAGCCACCCATCAAGGATGCTGGTTCACATCAATCCTGTTGTCTTTCTGCACATTGTTTTGCAAATGTTTCCTTTGCCAGTATCTATCCAATCTGCATAGCCTTATGATGTAGTGGTTATGTCCCTATCTCTGAGCTAGGAAGCCTAGATGTAAGCTCCGCCTGCTCCAGCAATGTGTAATAACATCTTTGAACAGGTTAATTAGAGAATACATATATCTCATCCCCTGTTGAAAGTTGATCTTAAATTTCTTCCAAGAATATTTCAGGCAGTGCAGTCCTGATCATAGTTCATTGTATAACTAAGCTTTTCCCCTCTGCTTCTTTTGCCAATTACCATAAGCCTGTGTATTTTACTGTTTCCTGTCTGTGATAACAGTTTCACCTTATTTAATCAGTCAAAAGCATTCACAACTGATGTTTTCTAAAGGTTCAGCATAACTTGCCTGTGTACTATACACTGGTATTTATAAATCCTGCACATATTCAAATCAAGGTTAATTGTGTAGCAACTGCGATATTCAAATTGTCAGTGACTGTTGAGGCTCTGATCATTGCTTAGCTAGAACATAATTTTCTATTTTGTGTTTAATAATTTTCCAAAAGGATAAACTGCAAATTTGAGCTTTGCAGAAGAGTTGGAATTGGAAAACAGTACCATTTCAGAGCATGGTCACAAATGGATGTGAATTCTTAGACAATAATGTCATTGTCATTAATAGCTACACCATCACTTCTACAGCTCTCTATATTAAAAAATATAAGACTTGCATTTATATAGCATTCTTCATAACCACTCATCATCTTGAAGCTTCTTTTTAAAATATTCCTTTGGAGTTCTGAAGAAGTCAGTTTGGACTTGGAATGTCTTTCCTCTCCACAAATTCTGCCTGAGCTGTTGGGTTTCCCTGTTTTTAAAAAAAATGTTTTGTACCTTCCCATGTGCCAGGTGATCTTTTACATCCTCTCAGGCAGGTGAACCTGATCTTGATCCATCCGCTCATCCTGGGCAGGATAGAACTGGTGCCTCAGCCCTGGGCTCTGTAAGAAAAACTGCAGGAGTGGGTCTTGAAAAGTCGCCTTGACTCAGCAATGAGAGTGCTACCCCACTGAGCCACAGCTGGACTCACACCTGCGACTGAATCTTAACAGTGTTTGGAGCATGTAATTAAAATGTGAGTTCCAGGTTATGCACTTTGCATTCTGAGCCAGACATGCATTTAACCAGTCTGTACACCAGCTGCACATAGATTATAAAGGCCAAAATAAATTCAAATGAGAAAGGATTACATCATCAGTTCAAACAATAGTCATCATATATGTATTGCAATCAGCTAAAGATGATTAGATTAGAATTAGTGTGGAAACAGGCCCTTTAGCCCAACAAGTCTACACCAACCCTCCGAAGAGTAACCCACCCAGACCTATTTCCCTCAGAATGATGCACCTAACACTATGGGCAATTTAACATGGCCAATTCACCTGACCTGCACACCTTTGGACTGTGGGAGGAAACCAGAGCAAACCCACGCAGACACAGGGAGAATGTGCAAACTCCACCCAGACAGTCACCCGAGGCTGAGAATTGAACCTGGGACCCTGGTGCTGTGAGACAGCAGTACTAACCACTGAGCCACCGTGCCACCCCAGGCCTCAGAACAGATTAAAAGGCAGTTTTTGTTTCTCTAAAGAACCTTAGTAGAGCCATGAACGAAATGGCACACCAGACAAGGCACTTGGTTTGAAATTAGACATGGTCATTTTCTCCTGTGCTCACAAGTCTCTTCTAATCATTCTATCTCATCAATTGTAAAGCATACCCATCATCGTATCAAACACCTTAATTAAGTCATTGATTCTAACTGGACTAGTTTAGTTTGGAATACCTGGTCAGCATGGATGAGTTGGACTGACGGTTCTATTTCCTCGCTGTAGAACTCTATGACTTTCGTGTTCCATTCAGAACTCTGTTCCATTAGCAATTATTCTTTGTACAAAGAAGGATTTTCTGAAGCATTCAGATTTAGATTTGGCCTCTCACTCACTTGGTTCGTAGTTTTGCTGTTCTGTTTTAATATGAACCCACATTCAGCTTCTTTATTCTTATTTCCCTGTGTCTGAAAGCCCTCTCAGACATCATTTTCTCATGGCAAAAAGTCCAATTGCCTCCAGTCTTTGCACATAGTCAGAGTCAGATTCCAATGTTTAATACCATATGCGTCATCCAGCCAGTGGAAACTGTGCAGGATTAGCTGTGGCAATTTAAGCAGAATTCTGCAGTTTATTCTTCAGGTCTTAATGATATAAATCTCTCCTCTCGGGGTGAACATGCCTGTTTTTTAAAGCTTGCACAAAAGTCAAGATCTGTCCCATTGTTTCTTTTGTATGTGTGTGTTAGTGTGTGAGTGTGGGTGTCTCTCCATTACTCAATGGCACTACAGATCTGCTTCCGCCCCCAATTCTAGTTCAAACTCAAAACCTCTAAATCAAACTTGAAAAAAAAAGAATTTGGAGACCAAAATTTACTCCATTTCTAAATGTGCATCCAGCCATGAATTCAGGGTGCTAAGATGGCAAAATGGCTGTCATGGATAGAGGACAGAGCCACCCCAAAGAATGAAAGAATGGTCAGTGAGGGAGGTCTTATGGTCCAGTGGTTAATGAGCCTGGCTCTGAATCAAAAGCTTTCAGTGTGTGTCTCACTTCATCTCTTGTTGGCCTTGGAAGGTGACCATGTACAGATCATGGCTGATCTGATAACCTTCACCTCCACTTTCTTGTCTTTTCTCCATACCTTTGATTCCCTTACTGATTAAAAATCTATCATCTACTGTGTCCGTTGCCCTCAACGTGGTCTCCTCTGCACTGGGGAGACCGGACACCAACTTGCAGAACATTTCAGAGAACAGCTCTAGGACACATGCACCAAGTAACCCCACTGCACTGTGACTGACCACTTTAACTCTCCTTCCCACTCCGCCAGTCCTAGGCCTCCTCCACCACCAAATCTAAGCCATCTGTTGCCTGGAGGAAGAATGCCTCATCTCCCGCCTTGGGACCCTCCAACCACATGGCATCAATGTCAATTTCACCGCTTATGCCTGAAACGTTGATTCTCCTGCTCCTCGGATGCTGCCTGACCTGCTGTGTTTTTCCAGTGCTACTCTAATCTTGACTCCTTCTCCAGCATCTATAATCCTTACTTTCTCCTAGATGGGATATATTTAAGGTTACTAAGAGAAGAGAGGGAAGAGTTTACTGCGAATTTGGCAATGACCTTTTCAGTCTCACTGACTACTGAGGTCGAGCCAGATGATTGGAGGGCGGCAAAAGTTCCCATGTTCAAGAAAGGGAATAGGAATAATCCTGGGAATTACAGACCAGTCAGTCTTATTGAGGATTGAAGAGGATTCTGAGAGACAGGATTCATGGTTATTTGGAAAAAGCATAGCTTGATTAGAGATGGTCAGCATGGCTTTGTGAGGGGCAGGTCATGCCTCACAAGCCTTATTGAATTCATTGAGAATATGACAAAACACATTGATGAAGATAGAGCAGTGGATGTGGTGTATATGGATTTTAGCAAGGCATTTGATAAGGTTCCACATGATAGGCTCATTCAGAAAGTAAGATGACATGGGATAAAGTGAAATCTGGCTGTCTGGATACAGAATTGGCTGGCCCATAGAAGACAGAGGGTGGTGGTAGATGGAAAGTATTCAGCCTGGAGCTCTGTGACCAGTGGTGTTCTGCAGTGATCTGTTCTGGGACTTCTGCTCTTTGTAAATGCCTTGGATGAAGAAGTGGAAGGGTGGATTAGTAGGTTTGCCGATGACACAAAGGTTGGTGTGGATAGTGTAGAGAGCTGTTGTAGGTTGCAGTGGGACATTTACAGGATGCAGAACTGGGCTGAGAAGTGGCAGATGGAGTTCAACCTGGAAAGTGATTCATTTTGAAAGGTTGAATTTGAATGCAGATTACAGGGTTAAAGACAGAATTCTTGGCAGTGTGGAGGAACAGAAGGATCTTGGGGTCCACGTTCATAGATCCCTCAAAGTTGCCATCCATGTTGATAGGATTGTTAAGAAGATATATGGTGTGTTGGCTTTCATTAACAGGGGGATTGAGTTTAAGAGCCGCAAGGTTATGCTGCAGCTGTCTAAACCCTGGTTAGACTACACATGGAATATTGTGTTCAGTTCTGATTGCCTCATTATCGGAAGGCTGTAGAAACTTTAGAGACGGTGCAAAGGAACTTTACCAAGATGCTGCCTGGACTGGAGGGCATATCTTAAAAAGAAAGGTTGAGGAAGCTAGGGTTTTTCTCACTGGAGTGAAGAAGGATGCGAGGTGACTTGATAGAGGTGTACAAGATGATGAGAGGCATAGATAGAGTGGATAATGTTGACTTTTTAGCGTGGCGGAAATAGCTATCATGAGGGGGCATAATTTATAAGGTGATTGGAGAAAGGTTTAGGGGAGATGTCAAAGGTACATTCTTTACACAGAGAGTAATGGGTGCATGGAATGCACTGCCAGCCATGGTGGTAGAGTCAGATACATTGGGGACATTTAAACGACTGTTGGATGGGGGCACATGGATGATAATAAAATGAAGGGTGCATAGATTGGTTTGATTTTGGAGTAGGATAAAAGGTCAGCACAACATGGAGGGCCAAAGGGCCTATACTGTGCTGTACTGTGCTGTATTGGGCTCTACTGTGCTGTACTAGGCTGTACTGTACTGTACTGTGCTGTACTGTACCGTATTGTACTGTACTGTGCTGTACTGAGCTGTATTGTGCTGTACTGGGCTGTATTGTACTGTACTGTGCTGTACTGGACTGGACTGTGCTGTACTGTGCTGTACTGGGCTGTACTGTACTGTACTGTGCTGTATTGTACTGTACTGGGCTGGACTGTGCTGTACTGTGCTGTACTGGGCTGTACTGTACTGTACTGTGCTATATTGTACTGTACTGTACGATACTGTGCTGTACTGTGCTGTACTGTGCTGTACTGTGCTGTACTGGACTGGACTGTACTGTACTGTGCTGTATTGTACTGTACTGGGCTGGACTGTGCTGTACTGAGCTGTACTGTACTGTACTGTGCTATATTGTACTGTACTGTACGATAATGTGCTGTACTGTGCTGTACTGGGCTGTACTGGGCTGCATTGGGCTGTACTGTACTGTACTGTACTGGGCTGTGCTGTACTGGACTGTATTGTGCTGTACTGTGCTGTACTGGGCTGTACTGTACTGTGCTGTGCTGCATTGGACTGTACTGTACTGTATTGGGCTGTGCTGTACTGTACAGTGCTGTACTGGACTGTACTGTGCTGTACTGTGCTGTACTGTTCTATTTTATAGTTTCAGGTGAGCTGTGGAGAGAACCAGTGACGGAGGGAATGGTTAGTCAGGTCACTGGGTGCAGTTGTTACACTCATCCTCCCTCCTGAACCAAACAGGCAAGATATAGTTTGTGGCATATCATTGGGAATGGAAGAAACGGTACTGAATGCAGAACAACTTTTCTGACAACTGCAATGTCGACCAGACCCATCCCTGTGTACTCTGTGAATGGACAATATCCAACTTGAGGTACTTAAGCACTATAGCAACGACAGGTAGCACAGAAACCATTTACACAGTATTTCAGACAGTCACTTTCCATGTATTAGCCAATAAATTCAATAGAGCTTGACAGATTCTGTTGCCACAGTGGTACTAGAACTGATGATGCTGTACAATGCAAGGTTTTTCAAAGGCTCGAAAGGAGATCTAATTAATCATGCAATGTGCTAATTAATTGCATACTGTACAGTCTTGATTTAATTTATATTGATACAACAAACTGAAGCATTTAAAGGGCTTCACATAATTTCCAACTGTTGACTTTGATTGATATGCTAAGAGGATACCTGTTGCATTTTTATTATCCCTGTTCTGTTTGGGAAATTGCTAACCAACGACAGATTTCCATTCTGAAGCAGGGTCACTGGATCTGAAATATTACCCCTATTTTCTCACCACACACACTGCTGGACCTGCTGAGTTTCTCCAACACTTTCTGTTTTTGTTTGTTACTGATTTACATGGAACATGCATTAAGTAGAAAATCTCTCCATCCCGATTCCATTTGGATTGGTGTCTAAGAGGGCAGGAAGGGAGCCAGGTGTGTGGCAGTGTGTACAGGATACTATATGAGCTCCTGCTTACACTGAAAGTTTAGGGTGTAGGTTTGCTCGCTCTGCTGTAGGTTTGATATCCAGACCTTTCATAACCTGGCTAGGTAACATCATCTGTGGCGACCTCCAAGTGAAGCGAAGCTGTTATCTCCTGCTTTCTATTTATATCTTTCTCCTGGATGGGGGTTCCTGGGGTTTGTGGTGATGTCATTTCCAGTTCGTTTTTTGAGGGATTGATAGATGGCATCTCGCTCTATGCGTTTGTTTATGGCCTTGTGGTTGGAGTGCCAGGCCTCTAGGAATTACCTGGCATGTCTTTGCTTAGCCTGTCCCAGGATAGATGTGTTGTCCCAGTCAAAATGGTGTTTTTTTTCATCCATGTATAGGGCTACAAGGGAGAGAGGGTCATGTCTTTTTGTGGCTAGCTGGTGTTCGTGTATCCTGGTGGCTAACTTTCTTCCTGTTTGTCCTACGTAGTGTTTGTGGCAGTCCTTGCATGGAATTTTGTAGATGACATTGGTTTTGTCCATGGGTTGTACTGGGTCTTTTAGGTTTGTTAGTTTTTGATTGAGAGTGTTGGTGGGTTTGTGTGCTACTAGGGTTCTGAGGGGTCTTAGTAGTCTGGCTGTCATTTCTGAAACTTATTTGATGTATGGTAAAGTGGCTAGAGTTTCTGGCTGTGTTTGGTCTGCTTGTCGTGGTTTGTTCTTGAGGAATCTGCGGACTGTATTTTTTGAGTATCCGTTCTTCTTGAATACATTGTATAGGTGGTTCTCCTCTGTTTTCCGAAGCTCCTCCCACAGTCCAAAGTTGTGCAGATTAGTTGGAATGGCCATGCTAAATTGTCCCGTAGTTTCAGGAGTATGTAGGCTATTTGGATTAGCCATTGTGGATGTGGGGATAGGATGGGCCAGCTGAGTCTGGGTGTGGTGCTCTTCATAGTGTCAGAGCAGACTTGATGGGCCAAATGATCTCTTTCCATACTGTAGGGATTCTGTGACATGGGGGATGTGTGGGAGCAGGTTATTGAGCTGGATGATCAGCAATGATTATATGAATTAAAAGTAGAGAAGCAGGAGGCTGGAAGAACACAGCAAGCCAGGAGGCATCAGGAGGAAGGGTTATACTTGAAACCTTGACTTCTCCATCTCATGATGCTGCCTGGCTTGCTGTGTTCTTTCAGCCTCCTGCCTGTACCTTGGATTCCAATATCTGTACATTTTCTGTCTCCAATGATTATATGAATGTCAGAGCAGGTTTGAATGGCCTATTCCTGCTCCAATGTTTTGAGTGTGTTAGAAAGAAATGACTTCCCGGTCTAGTTCTGCCCATTGAGAGGATGTAGATTATTGCATGTAATGAGTTACATGATTGACACTTGTACAGAGACTTGGAAGAAGACCATTGGGATCCTAAGCTGTCCTATCTCCATGGTATCATCATAGTAGGTGGAGTTTATAAGACTCCTCGGCATTAACCCTTTCAGACCCATATCTAACAGCGGGGAACTGGCATCCAAGAGGGCCTCAAGTAGACAGAGAGCAGATATTATGAAACAAAATTGAAGTTAGAGGTTAAAAAGGAGGTCGTCATTTCAGACAGGCCAAGGCTGAGGTGTGACACAGTCAGTCTGCCTGGCCTGTGGTATTACCTCCACTGCTTGTCCTCACCTGTTTTTTTTTAATAACATCAATGAGGTATTCAGGGCACAATTTTAAACTTTGTAGACCCATAAATCTAAAAATGCTGTGAACTGTGAGGCAGATAGTATTTTAAAATTGTTACTCATTGGGACGTGGGTATTGCTGGTATTATGTCAGCATTTATTGCCCAGGGTGAAGTTAAAAGATGACCACATTGCTGTGGGTCTGGAGTCACATGTAGGCCAGACCAGGTAAAGGATAGCAGATTCCTTGGCTAAAGGACATTAGTGAACCAGATGGATTTTTTTCTCAACAACTAGTGATGATTTCACTGTCATTATTAGACACTTAATTCCAGATTTTTATTGAATCTCAGGTCCTTCAAACATTACCTGGGCCTCTGGTTTAACAGTCTAGTGATAATACCATTAGGTCATCGCCTCTCCAATGGAGTCCAAGGTTTTTTCCTGAACCACACAGCGAGTAGTCAGGGTCCAGAATGCACTGCCTGAGAGCATGGGAGAAGCAGACTCAACCATGGCTTTTGAAAACAGATTGGATCATTATCTGGAAAGGGTCAAGGGTCAAGGGAATAGGTCCAGGAGACTGCAGAAAGACAATGGGCCAAATGGCCTCTTTCTGTGCTGAAACCATTCTAAAAGGGTGCTGTCTCTCCCTTGCAGGAGTCCTGTCTGCCTTTTCAGAAGTTATAGGGTAGTTATCCTGCTCTTACTGAGAAACTTTAGATTCAAATCCCAATCCAAGCCAAAGGAGGTATGTGATGTGGTGGTGCTGTCCTTACCTCTGGGCTAGAAGGCCTGCAGTTCAGGTCCTACCTGCTCCAGAGGTGTGTCATAACAAGAGTAAATAAGTTGATCCATATAAGCAAACTGTTCAAGTATGAACCTGCAAATCCTTCAGCACAATGTGGGAGAGATTCCTGCGTATGTAGGAAGTTGGAGTTTTGACTGTCAATTAAATATCCGGGGCTACAGATGACAACATGCACTTCACCACAGTAACTCGGGTTCCCTAAGTGAAGTGTAACACTACCACCTTTCTCAGGGGGAACACGGACAATCCCGTAGCTTCGGTTGATCTAATATCCTTCACCCATACAACACCACAAAAACTAGTGGCCATTCACCTTAATTTGTGGAACCTTGCTGTGCACAAATGGCTATTCCGTCAGCCAAGATACCAACAAGTGTACCCAGGATCGTGACTCAGTGTCTTTGGAGCTGTGTGGAATGTTGCACTTACAATTGCCACTTTGCATTTTGCTATAATGTTGAGCCTGGGGTTATAATTCTTACTGCTCTCAATGGTATGCAGCAGGATGTATGATTCTGAGGCTAGACAAGGTCAGCTTCTGACTCAGACGTGACATGCTCTTTAAGTGCAAAGAGAAAGGTCACGTTATCAGTATGAGATATCCTTAGATTTTCAGTTTCTGTGAATTTTCTTTGCATGACAGCGCATTCGATATATCATGCACCTGAGGGCATTTCTTTTTAAGAACTATGTTTCAGTATCTTTGTTTTTACCTCTGCTCGTAAAAAAGAATTGAATGAAATAAAGGTGATACCAGAAAGCACCTTAAATAAATAACAAAGTTATGAATTTGGTACTGGTTCCTCATAAGATGAATGAAGCAATTTGTGTTGTCTGTGTATCTGCGACTTTGCAACTATGTAAGCAATACTGAGCGTCGTTAATTAATCTTGTGCTCTGTACGACAGTCAGCAGGTCTGGAAGTGGACAGACTCTAAGGCCAGTCCAATTGCCCCTTTTGAAAATATTGACTTGGACATCCTGCAACCACTCACTGCTCACTCCATGGCTGTATTTAAGCAAAGGATAATGGTGCTGGGAGAAATAAATTTGAGAAAAGTCAGACTCAGGGAGAATCAAAGCACTGATCAAGTCCACCACAGAGGCAATAAGCATCCATGACAGTTTCCAATCTAATTGAAAGGTGTGTGATTACAATCATGAAACAAAAATCAATCTGTTTCACCCTTGTGTTTCCATTTCATCTAGGAGAAAGTGAGGACTGCAGATGCTGGAGATCAGAGCTTAAAAATGTGTTGCTGGAAAAGCGCAGCAGGTCAGGCAGCATCAAAGGAACAGGAGAATCGACGTTTCGGGCATAAACCCTTCTTCAGGAATGAGGATGGTGTGTCAAGCAGGCTAAGATAAAAGGTAGGGAGGAGAGACTTGGGGGAGGGGTGTTGGGAATGCGATAGGTGGAAGACCTGCAATCTTCTTCCCAACCTCTCCACCCCCACCCCCTCTCCGGCATATCACCCTCACCTTAACCTCCTTCCACCTATCATATTCCCAACGCCCCTCCCCCAAGTCCCTCCTCCCTACCTTTTTTCTTAGCCTGCTTGGCACACCCTCCTCATTCCTAAAGAAGGGCTTATGCCCGAAACGTTGATTCTCCTGTTCCTTTGATGCTGCCTGACCTGCTGCGCTTTTCCAGCAATACATTTTTAAGCTGCTTCCATTTCATGCTTGTTTCCCCCTTAATCTGAAAGTGGAACTGATAAGGCCTTTGCGGGAATTTATGAGCAGATTACAATCCCAGACTCAGAGAGAGGATGGCAAGGTGGTGATGGCGATGGCTAGCACAAGGGACATAGCTTTAAATTGAGGGATGATAGACAGAGGACAGATGTCAGAGGTAGTTTCTTTACTCAGACAGCAGTAAGGGCATGGAACCCACTGCCTGCAACAGTAGTGGACTCGCCAACTTTAATGGTATTTAAATGGTCATTGGATAAACACATGGATGAAAATGGAATAGTGTAGGTTAGATGTGCTTCACGTTGGTTTCACAGATTGGCATAACATTGAGGTCCGAAGGGCCTGTAATGTGCTGTAATGTTCTATGGTCTATGTTTTACTTAGTCCGGCCTATATGTGATTCCAGATGCACAGCAACTTGGTTGGCTCTAATCTCCCTCCGAAATGGCCTAGCAAGTCATTCAGATTTCTTTTTTATTCACTTGTGGGAGTTGCTGGCTGAGCTAGCATTTATTGTCCGTCCTTAGTTGCCCCTTGAGAAGGTGGGGATGAGCTATCTTCTTGAACAGCTGCAGTCCGTGTGCTGTGGATTGACCCACAATGTGCTGAGGGAGGGAATTCCAGGATTTTGATATAGCGACAGTGAAGGAATGGCGATATATTTCCAAGTCAGGATAGTGAGTGGCTTGGAAAGGAACTTGCAGATGGTGGTGTGCCCATATATCTACTACCTTTGTTCTTCGAGGTAGTAGTGGCTGTGGGTTTGGAAAGTGCTATCTGAGGATCTTCTGCAGTGTATCTTATAGATAGTATACACTGCTGCTACTGAACATTGGTGAAGGAGGGAATGGATGCTTTTGGATGTGGTGCCAATCAAGCGGGCTGCTTTATCCTGGATGGTGACAAACTTCTTGAGTGTTGTTGGAGCTGCACTCATCCAAGTAAGTGTCACATTCCTGACTAGTGCCTTGTAGATGATGGATAGACTTTGGGGAATTGGGAGTTGAGTTACTTGCCACAGCATTCCCACTCTCTGAACTGCTGATTTACCCACAGCATTTCTGTGATCAGTCCAGTTGAGTTTCTGGTTTATGGTAACCCCAAGATTTTGATAGTGGGGGAACTTAGTGATCGTAACACCATTGAATGTCAAGTGAAATTGGTTAGATTGTCTCTTGTTGGGAGATAGTCATTGCCTGGCATTTGTGTGGCATGAATGTTACTTGCCTCTTGTCATCCCAAGCCTGGATATTTTCCAATCTTGTTGTATTTTAACATGGACAGCTTCAATATCTGAGGAGTCCCGAATGGTGCAAAACACTATACAATCATCAGCAAATATCCTCATTTTCTGATCTTAAAATTGAGAGAAAGTAATTGATGAAGATGATTAGGCCTACGACACTACCCTGAGGAACTCCTGCAGAGATGTCCTGGAGCTGGGATGACTGACCTCCAACAACCACATCCATCTTCCTGTGTACCAGGTATGACTCCAACCAGTGGAGAGTTTTCACTCTCATACCAGTTATTTCTATACCTTCTTGATGCCACACTAAGTCATATGCAACCTTATTATCAAGGCTATAATGAGGACAAGGGCTGATTGGCCCTGGAGGAGCCCAAACTGGGCGTCACTGAGTGGGTTATTGCTGAGCAAGTGCTGCTTGACAGCACTGTTGATGACACCTTCCATCACTTTACACATGACCATTCATGACTGGATGTGGCAGGATTGCAGAGCTTAGAACTGATTTGTTGGTTGTGTGATTGCTTAGTTCTGCCTATCACTTACTACTCATGCTGCTTGGCATACAAGTAGTCCTGTTTGGTAGTTTCACCAGTTGACACCTCATCTTCAGGTATCCCTGGTGCTGCCCCTGCCATGCCCTCCTGCACTCTCCATTGAACCAGGGTTGATCCCCTGACTTGGTGGTAATGGTTGAGTCATAGAGTCATAGAGATGTATAGCATGGATACAGATATCTCAACCTCATCAAGTCCCATTTGCCAGTTGGCTCATGGGGGATATGCTGGGCCATGAGGTTGCAGAATGCACTTGAGGACAACACTGTTGCTGTTTATGGCCCATAGTATCTCACGGATGCAAAGTCTTGAGTTGCTAGATTTGTTTGGTCTGTTCATTTAGCAGAGTGATACTGCTGCAAAACACGATGGCGGGTGTTCTCAATGTGAAGGAGGAATTTCATCTCCACAAACACTGTGTGCTGGTCGCTCTTACCACTACTGTCATGGATAGATACATCTGCAGCTGGAAGATTGGTAAGGATGAGGCCAAGTATGTTTTTCCCTCTTGTTGGTTTCCTCACTATCTGCTGCAGACCCAGTTTAGCAGCTATGTCCTTTAGGACTTGACCAGCTCAATCAGTAGTGCTGCTGCCGAACCACTCATTAGTAAACATTGAAATTCCCCCATCCACATTATATTCTGTGCCTTTACGACCCTCAGCGCTTCCTCCAAGTATTGTTCAACATGGAGGAGCACCAATTCATCAGCTGAGGGAGGACTGTACATGGTAATCAGCAGGAATATTGCTTATCCATGTTTCACCTGAAGCCATGAGACCTCACGGGGTCCAGAGTCAAAGTTGAGAACTCCCAGGGCAACTCCCTACCAACTATATACCACAGTGCCATCACCTCCTGCTGGTGAAATATCCAGTAATGGTGAAAGCAGTGTGTGGGGCATTGTCTGTCAGGTATGATTCCATGAGTATGACTGTGCTTTACTAGTCTGTGAGGCAGCTCTCTCATTTTTGGCACTGGGCCCCCTGATGTTAGTGAGGAGGACCTTGCAGGGTTGACAGGGCTATTTCGACCTTTGTCATTTCCACTGCCTAGGCCAATGCCAGGTGGTCAGCCTGCTTTCATTTCTTTTTTGATACTTCATAGCAATTGATACAACAGAGTGACTTGCTAGACCATTTCAGAGGGCAGTTGAGAGTCAATCACATTACTGTGAGTCTGGAATCACAAAAAAGTGAGACTAATTGAGGGTTTCCTTCCCTGAAGGACATTAGTGACCAGATGGTTTCTTTCAGTAATTGACAATGGTTTCATGGTCTTCAGTAGATTCTTAATTCTAGCTTTTTTCGAAAATTGAATTCAAATTCTACGATCTGTAGGGTGGTGGAATTCAAACTAAGGTCGCCAGAATGTTACCTGAGTTTCTGGATTAACAGTCTAGTGTTAATATCACGAGGTTATTGTCTTCCCATGAAGCCAAGTAAGGGCAGGCAACAAATGCTGGTGTTGTCATCAATGCCCCATTAAAGAAGAAGGACATCCAGGCTGGTGCTGTCTGTGTGACACACTATCCATTGTACCAGTTTCCATACTGGATGAGCTATTAATCTGAACATTATTCAAAATATCATAGAATCTCTACAGCGAGGAAACAGGCCATTTGGCACTTTGAGTTCACACTGACCCACCAAAGAGCATCCCATCCAGACCTAACCCATCCCTGTAACACTACATTTCCCCAAGACCAATCCACCTAACCAACACATCTTTGGACTATTAAAGGAAACCCACACAAACAGCTGCCCAAGGTTGGAATTGAACCCAAGTTCAATTTGGCACTATAAAGCAGCGGTGCTAACCACTGAGCCACCCTCTACATGCAAGTAGAATGTATGAACTCTCCAGCTTCCTGGTCCTTTTACTGACAGAGTTAAAATATAAACGAGACTTAGGCATTTTCTCATGGCCGTTGAGAAACCTTCCCAGTCTGAAAATTGGCTGGAGAAGCTTCGAGATTACAAAGTGACAACAACAAAAATTACTGTAAAAGCATGTTGGGATGTCTGGGAGAGCATAAATATTCACGAAAGGCACATACGTAAGTTACTTCTTGAATAAAAATCTCTTTTCATTCTTTGAATAAGGTGAAAGGTGCAAGGAAAGGATTGCTGAAGTGGGAAATGTATATTAATGGGAGTGGATATGATGGTGAGACAATAATATACAGCACCTTGTAGCAATGGCATCATTTTTGCTGCGCAAAGAATGAAAGATGCATTGCAGAGATCAATATTACATGCAATAGTGTAAATAAAAGAAGTTGCAGAAACAGACCAGTGCAGACAGTAGTCACTCATTAGTGAGGAAGAAATTGTAAGCAACATAGGAGCAGGAGGAAGTTGTTCAGCCCATCAACCCTCCTAGCCCATTTAATCTCATCCTGGATGAATATCCATTTCAGTGCCATATACTACCAGAAGACAGTAAGAGTTTAAGATAGCAAACTCCCCGTAATGCAAAACAGAACACTTGAACTCCAACAAGGCAAAGGTGAGGCCTGCAGATGCTGGAAACTAGAGTTTAGATTTATCTCTCCACCCTGGAGACTTTCTGCCTCTATTCCTGATGAAGGGCTTTTGCCCAAAACGTTGATTTTCCTGCTCCTCGGATGCTGCCTGACCTGTGCTTTTCCAGCACCACTCTGATTGAAACACTTGAACTCCAAACCCAGGGCAGCTCAAACAAAGAGGAGAGATCACCCAGAAACCGTTGGCACATTGGTATAAAATTGTGCTTAAAAGATCAGTATCCCACACTCCAAACCTTCAAACAAGCAACTTTAAAACTTTATGGATCATTAAATACTCTTTCGCAAAATTTATTAGCCTGCTTTCCACTGAATAGGAAAACTATATTTCAAAATGTTAGAAATCAAATGGTTAGAACACTTTTCATACCACAGAAATTACATTTGATCTACAAAGGTTATTGAGCCAACCACATTGGCAGAGGTTTTCACTGATATTAATGTTTAATGAGGCAGTGCAGTTTGCTGTAGGCCATTCAGCAAGTACAGCTCGGAAATTATCAGACAATCTGTGGGCTACAATAAATTCTTACAATTTCCTAGCCACATGTTCTGACTTCCTGAAGAGTTTTTGTCGAGTAATTATTTTCGCCTATCTTTGGGTGTGCTTGAAATGACTCTACAGAGACCCAACTCTGAGTCCCCCCTTATTTACACATGTACAGTACTTGACGCTAATGAAGCTCCCTCAGAGCCAGTTCTCAGAGTGAGCAGAATCCCTGACACTCCTGTTTATATCTGTCAGCCAGGGCTCCCTGATTGGAACAGGTTAACAGCCCCATTCAGGGAACTCATACTTTGAGGTCCACTTGGCAGACTTTGTTACAATCACTATGGTGCCATTTACAGAATCGTGAGAGTGGTTGCAGTTCAGAAGGAATTCTTTCTGACATTTGTGTCCATGCTGACTCCCTATGAAATCAGTTTGTGCCACTCACTGGCACTTACCCTGTGACCTAGCAAATCTTTACTCATCCTTCTGAAAGCTGTGCATGAATATGCCTCAACCAGTACATTCATGATGACTTGATCTTAACCACTTGTTGGTTCCTTAGCCATACATCCTAAATCTATCCATGTAACTGAAGTCCCTTATCCCTGAAAGCCATTTTGTGATTTTTCTTTCGATGCTCTCTCTAATGCCTGTGAAGCTTTCCTCTTACACTTAATAATACTTTGAGATAGGTCTCCAGTATCCTCAAGAGCTGATGGCTCTGTTGCTAGTCGAGTCATCCAGAGACTCAGGCTAATGCTTTTCTAGATTATATTACTTACAGTGTGGAAATAGGCCCTTCGGCCCAACAAGTTCACACTGACCCCCGAAGCGCACCCACCCAGACCCATTCCCCTACATTTACTCCTTCACCTAACACTATGGACAATTTAGCATGGCTAATTCACCTGAGCTGCACATTTTTGGTCTGTGGGAGGAAACCGGAGCACCCAGAGGAAACCCACGCAGACACGGGGAGAATGTGCAAACTCCACACAGTCAGTCGCCTGAGGCGGGAATTGAAGCCAGGTCTCTGGCGCTGTGAGGCAGCAGTGCTAACCACTGTGCCACCATGCCGCCCCGTGCTCTAAACAAAGAACAAAGAACAAAAAAAATGACAGCAAGGAACAGGCCCTCTGGCACTCCAAGCCTGCGCCGATCCCGATCTTCTATCTAAACCCGTCACCTATTTTCGAACGATTTGTTTCCCTCTGCTCCCTGTCCATTCATGGACCTGTCTAGATATATCTTAAATGATGCTATCTACCACCTCCGCTGGCAAAGCGTTCCAGCCACCTTCTGCTTAAAGAACTATCCATGCAGATCTCCTTTAAACTTTTCCCCTCTCACCTGCTACTCATGACCCCCCGCTCTGGGAAAATGTTTCTTGCTATCTGCCCTGTCTATACCCCTCATAATTTTGTAGACCTCAATCAGGTACCCCCCTCAACCTCCATCTTTCTAATGAAAATAATCCTAATTTACTCATCCTCTCCTCATAGTTAACACACTGTATACTAAGCAACATCCTGGTGAACCTTCTCTGCACCTCTCCAAAGCATCCACATCCTTTTGGTAGTGTGGCAACCAGAACTGTACGCAGTGTTCCAACTGTAGCTGAACTAAAGTCTTATACTATTGTAACATGACCTGTCAACTCCTGTATTCAATACCCTTCCAATGAAGGAAAGCATGCTGTATGCCTTCTTGACCACTCTCTATCCATCTGCATTGCCACTTTCAGAGTACAATGGACCTGAATACCTAGATCTCTCTGTACATCAACATTTCTCAGGGCTTTTCCATTTACCATACAGTTCAGTCTAGAATAGGATCTTCTAGCATTTGCCCAGGTTGAACTCCATCTGCCATTTCTTCTATGAAGTCTCCAATCTATCTATATTCTGCTGCAATCTCTGACAGTCCCCTTTTCCAATCAGGTGGAGTAGCAGATATGTGTTCATATCCCTCATTGCTTGGGCCTTCTGAAGAAGGGTCATTCGTCCTGCCGCATTAATTCTGATTTCTCTCCACTGTTGTTGCCAGACCTGCTGAGGTTTTGCAGCAATTTCCGTTGTTGTTTCTGATTTCCAGCATCCTCAATGCTCTGTTTTTATTGCATACTCTAAACACTCAGGAATCTATAAATCTGAATTTTTTATTGTGGTACCAGAGACTCCTCCTCAAAACTCCAATTCATATTGGACTTAAAGCATTAACTTTGCTTCTCTCTCCACAGATGGTGCCACACCTGCTGAGTTTCTCCAGCAATTTGTTTTTATTTCAGATCTCCAGCAGGTGCAGGATTTTGCTTTTTTGTGATTGCGTATCAACTTGTTGGAAAATTTGTTTGAGGTACTTAAAGCTGTGTGTTGGTACATGCTTTTAGTTGGTGTGAGTCTTCAGACTGTGATACCATTTTCAATGTGAGGCCAATGGAGGTGAGTGTCTGGAAATGACCCTCTGCCCAAGTGCTTATCAAGCTCAGTGCTGAGCTAATTCTAACAGAATTTTCAGATATTAGAAATGGATGATGTCGGCCTAGTGTGGTATTATCACCAGACAATGAATCCAGAAACTTAGCTAAGGTTCTGGGTATTTGGATTCAAACTCTGCACTGGTAGAATTCAATAAATCATTCAGGAATTAAGAATCTGCCGATGACTATGAAACCATTGTCAGTTGTTGGAAAAACCCATCTGGTTCATTAATGTCCTTCAGGGAAAGAAATTTGTCATCCTTACCTGGTCTGGCCTACACGTGACTTCAGACCCACAGCAATATGGTTGACTCTCAACAGCTCTCTGAAATGGCTGAGGAAGCCACTCAGTTCAAGGGTGGTTTGAAATGGGTAATAAGTGCTGGCCAGCCAGCAACACCCACATGAATGTTTTTGCACTGTGCTCAGGACACATCAGAGTGCAGTTTGGGCTCACAGAGTAAAAGTAAAGGAATCCTCACCCTACCAGGCCCTAACACAGCTCCTTCAGCATGGGGTGACTGGTGGTGGCTTAACCTGAGGTTCACCACACCTCAGACGAGGGGAAAGGTTGAGAACCTTTCACGTAACCCTTCAGTAGGTACAGGGATTGAACTCATGTTCTTGGTAGAGCTCTGCCTTTCAAACCAGCCAACAGAGCTAACTGACCTCCACGCAGTAGAGGAGCAATGTGTAGCTAATGGATACACTGATCAGTTCATTTAAAAGATCAGAATAAAGCTTGGCTCCTCAATTTGTGGCATATTGCTAATGCCGAGAGGCTTATGTTTCTCACCCTCGAGAGATTAAGGTCTGAGAGAAGATTCTAGGCTGTTGATAACATTGGGACCACAAAGGTTGTCGGAGAAAGCACTGCTGAACAAACAAGCTTCAAAGGATTGAGTTTAAAAGCAGGGAGGTTATGTTGCAGCTGTATATGATGGTGGTGAGGCCACACCTGGAGTACTGCATGCAGTTTTGGTCTCCTTACTTGAGAAAGGATGTACTGACGCTGGAGGGGGTGCAGAGGAGGTTCACCAAGTTGGTTCCAGAGTTGAGGCGGTTGGCTTATGAGGAGAGATTGAGTAGACTTGGGACTATGGTCATTAGAATTTAGAAGAATGAGAGGGGGGATCTTATAGAAACACATAAAATTATGAAGGGAATTGATAAGATAGAAGTGGAGAAGATGTTTCCACTGGCAGGTGAAACTAGGACAAGAGGGCACAGCCTCAATATTAGGGGGAGCAGATTTCGGACTGAATTGAGAAGGAACTTCTTCACCCAGAGGTTTGTGAATCTCTAGAATTCCCTGCCCAGTGAAGTAGCTGAGGTTTCCTCAGTTACTATTTTCAAAACTAAGATAGATAATTTTTTGAAAATTAAAGGGATTATGGTGAGAGGGTGAAGTAAGTGGAGCTGAGGCTGTGAAAAAGATCAGCCATGATCTTATTGAACGATGGAGTGGGCTCAAAGGGCCAGAAGGCCTACTCCTGCTCCGAGTTCTTATGTTCTCATGTTCTAATATTCCTCTCGACTGTCCTCTGGTCATTTGGGATGGCAGTAAATACAAGCCAGGCAGCATCAGGCGGTGGAGAGGTCAATGTTTGGGGTATAACCCTTCTTCAGGACTCAGAAGAAGGGTTATACCTGAAACGTTGACTTCTCCACCTCCTGATGCTGCCTGGCTTGCTGTGTTCTTCCAGCCTCCAGCCTGTCTACTTTGGATTCCAGCATCTGCAGTGTTTTATTTTGTCTCTGAGTAAATACAGGCCTAGCCAGTGATATCCACAACCAGTGAATGAAACAAGAGAAAAACAATTCTAGGATTTTGACCCAGAGACTGTGAAGGAACAATCTAAATGGAGAAAAACTTCAGAGTGCTTCAGTGTAGCAGGATCTGGGTGTCCCTGGCTATGAAATATGGAAAACTAGTCTGTAGGTACACAAAGAGGAGTCAAGAGTGTGGTGCTGGAAAAGCACAGCAGATCAGGCAGCATCTGAGGAGCAGGAGAATCGACGTTTCGGTCATAAGCCCTTCATCAGGAATGTAGGTGCACAAGGCATTAGGATGTCAAGTGGAATTTTGGCATTTATTGTTAAAGGAATAGAGCTTAAAGTTGGGAGGTAGGAATAAATTACTGCAGATGCAGGAATCTATACTGGAAACATCAAATGCAGCAGATCGCAGCAGGTCAGACAGCATCCGTGGAGAGAGAGCAAGCTAACATTTCAACTCTAGATGAATTGTCATCAGAGCTCTGTCGGATGCTGTCTGACCTGCTGTGATCTTCAGCATTTGGTGTTTTCAATAAACTTGGCAAGTGCTCCTGCTGAGACCAGACTGAAGTACTGCATACAGTTTTGGTCTCCTTACTTGAGGAGGAATAGAATTGCATTGAAGGCAGTTCAGAGGAAGTTCACAAGACTGATTCTGGAGACGAGGGCTTGCCGTATGAAGAGAGATTGAGCAGTTTAGGCTTACACTCTCTAGAGTTCAGAACAATGACAGAAGATCTAATTGAGATATAGAAGATGCTAAAAGAGATTGAAAAAGTAGACATAGAGGGGATGTTTCCTCATGTACGGCAATCTAGAATGAGAGGTCATAGTTTTAAAATAAGGGACAGCAAATTTTAAACAGAGATGAGGAGAAATTACTTCACTCAAACGATTTTGAACCAGTGGAACTCACTACCCCAGAGCGCAGTGGACACCAGGACATTGAGTGAGTTTAAGGAGGAGATAGATTTTTACCTAGTTATGGGTAAAAGGGTTATGAGGAGCAGGCAAGAAAGTCAAGTTGAGGCTGAGATGAGATCAGCCATGATTGTATTGAATGCCAGGGCAGCCTTGAGGGGCTGAATGGCCTACTTTTGCTCCTAGTTTCTATGTTCTCATCAAGTGCTGGCTACCTGCAAATGAAACAGTGCTAAAGGAGGCGGGGCTATTTAGGAGGTTAATTTGGACATGTATGTTCTAGTGAACAATGATTTACACCAAAGCTTCAAAAAAAACCTTGATGCCACCCTTCGATGCCTGGGGGTCATGCTTAGCGTTGGCCCCATTCTCACCTTCCTGTGACATGTTCTGAGCAGAGGGAAAGCCTGGGAATGGCACCTGCCCACCATATCAAGGTGCCCTCAGTTTATACACCCCACTTTCAGGCATCTCCTGGCACCAACTGATTGATCTCCATGCTAACCCCCAGAGTAGTAGTGTGCTTTAAACTGGAAAACAGTGTCATAGCGCTAGTGATGGTGCAGGGGATTCAGAAGGGAGTTTGGACATCAGCTTTTGGATCCTGGATTGGAAAGGCAGACTGCATACTGTTTGTGGAATCTTGCTGTGCACAAACTGGCTACTGCATTTCCTGCATTACAAAACTGACTACACATCAAAAGTGGTTCATTGACTCTCAGCACTTCTGGACTTCAGTGACTATGTGATGCAATTTTCTTTTCATTGCACTAATGGCCTTCACATGATTAACTTACTACAAGACCTTGTTTAGGTGACAACATTCCCCAGGTTGCCTCTGTTAGCTCCTAGCTTCCTCATGTTACCTGCTCCTGCTGGCAGTTTAACCTATCACCACCAGTGAAAAATTTACCAACAATCAAACTTGGTCCATTCTTCTGAAGGAGCGTTACATTCTTATCCAAGATTCAAGATGGCGTTGCAGTGTGGTGACATTTTGCAAGCTGTCTGCAGCAGATCTTACTCTTGCAGTACAGGCCTGATGGACTGAATGACCTTTTCTGCTCCCTAACACCTCTGTGATTCTGGGAATTCCCTTCAAGAGCTTTTAAGAATTCAATAGCGTCATCAAGAAGTCCTCTGTTTGAATAGGAAACCAGATCATCTAACTCACCAATAATATCCAGTAGCACAGTTCACGCCTCTGAGTAATTTCCAAGGTTCTTGCTTTTGATCCCACTAAAGGAGTGCTCCATTGTCTGAGATGCCATTTTTTTGAATGCAACATTAAATGAATACTCTATCTGCCAGTTCAGGTGTTTGTAAACGATCCCTTTAGCATTATTTTTGGACTAATGGAGTCTAGTGTTGTATTTTCAGATACCACCACTGCCAGTGTTTGGGTAATTCACCACTGCCAATCTTCTTTCCTCTAATTATCAGTAATAAAGGATAGGTCACATTTGTCTTACATAACGACATGGCTTATTGCATGGTAGCAATAGATTAGGTTTACATGAACTTGCCAAGCATATTTAGTAATGACTCTCGGGAGTTGTACCCAACACATCTGCTCCCTTTGTGCAGAACTCAAATATTTGGATCATTGATGATATCCAAGACTGATATTTGATCTTGAAACAGGGCGTCAAATATTATTGGTGGGGGGGGGGGGGGTGGGCGAAAGCCAAAACGTTGCGTGAAAGTCCCAATTCAAAACTACAGAATGACAGAGCAGGCTTGATCTGCCAAATACTTATTCTTGTTCTCATTTTTTAAGATCTAATGTTTTATCCCTTATTACTGTGTCTGGTTGGAATGAAATGAATGAGAGATCCTCAGGTTAAACATCATTAAGAGACACTTAGGTAAGTACATTAATAGGAAAAGTTTGGAGGGGCCCACGCCAGGAGCAGACAGGTGGGGTAAGGTTAGTTTGAGATTAAAGTGGTGCTGGAAAAGCACAGCAGGTCAGGCAGCATCCAAGGAGCAGGAAAATCGACATTTCGGGCAAAAGCCCTTCACCAGGAAATCCCAAAACGTTGATTTTCCTGCTCGTTGGATGCTGCCTGACCTGCTGTGCTTTTCCAGCACCACTCTGATCTAAACTCTGGTTTCCAGCATCTGCAGTCCTCACTTTTGCCTAGTTTGAGATTATGTTTGGCATGGACTGGTTGGACCGAAGGGTCTGTATCCGTCTGTATGACTCTGTTAAGAAAGTAAACTGTGAAGTTAGGAGTACCTTTATCATTCTGACAGGTCTTACTGCATTAAGAGCTTTCCTCTAGGGGCTAGTTGAGGTACACATTATCTCCATTTTTGACCAATGAACTGGAGACTGACTTGAACCAAAGGAAGGTATGTGGTGTGGTAGCTGAGAGATTAAGTCTTGGAATTGCCTTGTGAAGTTGCAACATAGGCACACTTAGCTAAACAACCTCTTGCTCTGTGGAAAACCTGTATATATGACACTCAAAACCTCTTTGTTGCTTGAATCAAAAGCTTGCACAGGGCCCTGAAATGGTGCGATTAAGCTACAGTTGTTAAGCAGAGGCCAGTCCTATTTAAAAGCTGTTTTTACAATGTTAGTGCTGGCTATCATCAACAATGTGCCTGAACAAAAGAAGTAACAGTGGCCTCCAGGTGCAATGTTAACTGGATATTTTTTCTTAACAGCAAGATACTATTCAGCAGACTTGGCCGAGGCTATATTTGTGAGCAAACTATACAAATATATCATATTTTAAAGCTAGCGAGGAGGCTTTTCTTTCATGAGTCTAGCCCTTTATGATCCAAGGCCTTTTCCTTTTTGGGCCTTTGGGAGTGCTGCCTAGCAACCATCTGAAATCCTTGTCAAAGCCAGAGATTCTTTTATCAATCATTTAATGTCTGGCAAAGCCACGACCTTGCTATCACACTTTGCATACCAATAAGTAGATTCAGTGGTCTTGGTCAAATGCTTATTTTACTGTGAGCATTAACACTTTAGAAACTGGCCTGTCTGGGGAAATTTCAGGCTGGAGGCAGTTGTTTTGCTTCTGTCTGTGTAAGTTAGCACTAAGTTTACAACACTATAACAATTCACTGCCTTTCAGATTCAACTCAACATGGGTTCAACCATTACATGTCATAATCATTGCTGTTAATCGTGTTCTATGATAATTCCTAATAATAACTCTGCGGTTGCCAATTCCATCTTCCCAAACTCACCTTTGATGACTTTAATGGTCCAATGATCAACGCTTTTATGCCTTGCACCATCACCCCTGTTGATGGTCCTGTCGAAGGTCTTCCATTTTATTCTGTCCTTCTCTCCCCTCCCATTCAGTATCTCTTCGTTTAATTCAGAGAAGGGACTCAGTTAGCTGGCCTGCAATACTGAGTGAAACCAGGTTCAGCTCCACCACTAGCTGAAGTCATCATGACAATCCCACCTAAACAATTTCACCCCTCACCTGAGGTGTGTGAATCTCCGGTTAAACTCATCACCAGTCCTCTCTCTCTCTCTCTCTTTCTCTCTCTCTGTAATAAGAAAATGGTCCACTGAGACTGTAGCAACAAGTACAGCTATTTAATCCTGACATGGAGGTTTTACATTCTGGAATTCTCTGCTTGTCTTGTTTCTGTTAAAACCTATCTTTAACCAAGCTTCTGGTCATTTGGCCTAACAGCCCCCTTGTAACGCGATGTCAAAGCTTGCTCAAGGAGGGGAGGTGATGGCCCAGTGGTATTAGCACCAGACTGTTAATCCAGAGACCCAGGTAATATTCTGAGGAAAGGCCATTCAATCTGAAACATTAACTCTGATTTCTCTCCACGGCAGATGGTGTAATTTGTATTCACAAAGTATCTGGAATTTAGAATTGAATGAGGACAATGAAACCATTGCCAATTGCTGGAGTAAAAAAAACTCTCCTGGTTCACTATTGTCCCTTAGGGAAGGAAACAGCCATCCTTACCTGGTCTGGCCTGCATCTGACTCCACACCCATCACAATGTGGTCGACATGTAACTACCCTTTAATTAATTAGGAATGGGCAAGAAAAACTAGCCAAGCCAATGGTGCACATATCCCAAATGTGTAAAAAAGGTCATGTGCTTATTGGTATGTTGGACTTGAGTAGAGCGGTGCTGGAAAAGCACAGCAAGTCAGGCAGCATCCAAGGAGCAGGAAAATCGACATTTCGGGCAAAAGCCCTTCATCAGGATTCCTGATGAAGTGCTTTTGCCCGAAACGTTGATTTTCTTGCTCCTCAGATGCTGCCTGAACTGCTGTGCTTTTCCAGCACCACTCTAATCTAGACTCTGATCTCCAGCATCTGCAGTCCTCACTTTCGCCTGTATGTTGGACTTGGTTGAGTTCTGTATAAAAGCAGGTCTTTCTTGTTGTTTGAAACCTGTTCCATTTCTAACTCGTTCAGGTTTTGATGAAAGGTCATTGACTTGAAGAGTTTGCTCTGTTTCCATCTCTGCAGAGGCTGCCTGACTTGCTATTTCCAACAACATTTGTTCTTACTCAGGTGTCCGGCAGGTGTTGTGTTTTGCTTTAGTTCGTGTGATAAGGCTTACTCCACATCAGCAACAGCTCTCAGGCTGCAGAGTTAATCTTAAACTGCCTAAATAAGCACTGACCAGGCAGTGCCAACTGTGAATAAAATAAAATACCAATTGTGCTTCAGTAAACAACACCATCAGACACTGTACAGCTGAATTTATTGGCGGTCTTTGTGAATGTTAAACTCAGTGCCACAGAGAGGAGTTGAAATAACTAGAACAGATGTATGTAAGGGGAAACTGGATACTTATACAAGGAGAAAATCTTGGAAGGTTAGCATGAGATGAAGGAGGGTCATGGGGAGCATCAGCACTGACATGTCTCAGATGGGTAGATTGACCTGCTTCCCTATATGAACTCAACTATTTGGATCATTGACTATACCCAAGACTGGGAGAAAGTGAGGACTGCAGATGCTGGAGATCAGAGCTGAAAATGTGTTGCTGGAAAAAAGAAGATTGCAAGTTAGGAAAGTGGTGCTGAGTTCCAGGGTTGGGACTGAGACAAGGTGGGGGGAGGGGAAATGAGGAAACTGGAGAAATCTGAGTTCATCCCTTATGGTTGGAGGGTTCCTAGGCGGAAGATGAGGCGCTCTTCCTCCAGCTTAGGTGGAAGATGAGGCGCTCTTCCTCCAGCCTAGGCAGAAGATGAGGCGCTCTTCCTCCAGCCCTAGGCGGAAGATGAAGGCGCTCTTCCTCCAGCCTAGATGAAAACTGACTGAGAGAGACATTTTATCTGGAAGCCAGGAGTCAAAGGTTATTGAGGAGGGGTAGGCCGAAAAGTGGAATGAAAGTCTCAATCCAAAGTTATTGAATGACAAAGCAGGCTTAATGGGCCAAATGACCTATTCCTGTTCTCATTTATTTTAAGATCTAATGTTTTATCCCTGGTTATTGTCAGTCTGGTTGGGATGAGGTGCTAAGAGATCCTCAATTCAAACATTGATAGATTTAGGCTGAGAAGTTAGAAGTAACTTCATCCAGACAGGTGGCTGCAATTCTACTTTCCCAGTCTTGTATTCCCCCTTGCCTCCCCTTCTCCCTTCAATCTGCCTTCTGCATCTCATCACCTCTCCTTGCCCTCTGAGCCATCACTCCCAGCAGCGCTTTCAGTCTTGCCAACTGCAATTCTCAACCCAAAACCTTTGACCCCTTTCTTTTGCCATCTTAAGAAATCCTTCTTTACCACAAAGCTTTGAGTCAACTCTGTCTAATATTACCTTACAACATTTGTGTGCCTTCCTTTAACTACCTTTACAGACACTGCATGACGCATACGAAACAATTAAACAAACAAAATCAAGGAAAACTGCTGTACATTGGGTCTGAAATTATTGGAAACACATTCCAATCTGACCTCGTGCCTGAGATTATTAACAACAATCACAATCAATATCCTTTAAAAAGTAGCAGTGTAATAGAATCTTCATTCTGTGATGCTTTTATAAGACCATATAAAATCGGATCAAGAGTAGGCCACTTGGCTCATCATGCCTGATCTATCATTCAGTAGGATCATGGCAGATCTAGCCAACAATCTTCATATCCACCTTCCTGCCCTCTCCTCGTAACTCCTGATTCCCCGTCTGATCAAGAATCTATCTCTCCCAGTCTAATGGGGGCTCTGCCCTCGTACCTCTCTGTGTTGAAGAGTTTCAAAGACTCCCAAGCACCTGAGAGAAGAAATTCAAAAAACAAGCTGTCCTCTAAAGAACAAGTTCCTGACTATTTACACAAGTTCTTCACTTCTGTGATGTTAGTTAAGTTATTCACAATTGTACATTCTCTGCTTCTTTCCTGATGCTTAGTTTTGCTCCGGTGATGTTCTAATGGAAGCTTTCCACCAAATGGATGACAATGTTTTGCTCCTTGCTCCAGAGGTTGTAACTCAAGGATAGACATGTCCCCAGGCAGGTACAAAAGTTCCCTTTAAAATATTTCAATGGAAAGTAGCAGTGTGACTTGCTTGCAGCACACAAAGATAGATGGGCATTTGTGAGCAGCTTTCACAATCTCAAGATGTCCCAAAGCACTTTTACCGAAACGATATACTTTTGAAATGTTGTCATGGTTTCAATATAAGACAAAGCCAAGAGAGAACCTAACAATATCTTCTTGAAATTCAATGGCATTGCCATCACTGAATCCTCTTCCATTTAGATCTTGGGGATTATTTAAATTGAAATGGACTGCTTATATAAATATCAGAGCAGAACAGAGGTTGGGAATCCTGCTGTGAGTAACTCATCCACTGTCTCCAACATCTACAAGGCACATGTCAGGGGTGTGATGGAATACTCTCCACTTTACCCGTTTCAGGACAAAGCACCTCCCTGATCAACACCCCATGCATCAAACATCGATTTTGCCCAAAACGTCAATTTTCCTTGCTCCTCAGATGCTGCTTGACCTGCTGTGCTTTTCCAGCACCACTCTAATCTTGACTCCATGCATCAACCTTCACTTCCTCTACCAGCAGGGCATTGTGGCAACAGTGTGCACCGTATACAAATGTTTTGTATCCCATAATCCAAAGATGTATGGGTTAGGTGGATTGGCCATCTAAATTACCTATAGACCCCTGGGATGTGCAGGTTAGGCAGGTTAGCCATGGTAAATGCAAGGTTACAGGGATAGAGTAGGGGTGATGGATCTGGGTGGGATGCTCTTTGGAGGGTCAGTGTGGACTCGATGAGCTGAATAGCCTGCTTCCACACAGTAGGGATTCTATGATTCCATGAACTCAACAAGGCCCTTATGACAGTACTTCTCAAACCCGTAGTCTCTACCAACTAGAATGGCAGTGATACTAAACAGGGAACAGCACTTCCTGCAAGATCCTTCCAAACCACACACCATCCCAATTCAAAGTTATATCACTGCTCCTTAACTGTTACTGGGCCAAAATCCTGGAACCCCCTTCTTAACAACACTGAGATGTGGCTGCACCAGAGAATTGTGGCACTTCAAGACGACAATTTACCGACACGTTCTCAAGTGCAGTTAAGAACAGGCAGTGATAAGATAAGGGAAAGGCGATGACATTGTGTTAATGTCACTCGTCATCCAGAATCCCAGGCTAATGTTGTGAAGGAGACAAAGAGCTTAGAGAATGGAGGGTTGGAGGGGGTTAGGGAAAGGGTGTGAGCCAGGACAGATTTGCAAACAAGAATGCAAGTTTAAAATTGAGGTGCTGCTAAAATAGGAGCCAATAGAGGTCATTGTTCAAGAAGTTAATAGGTGATCTTGCTTCAATTGAAGATATGGTTGGAGAGTTTGACATGTGTTCCAGCATGTGAAAGGTGGAAAATGAGAGAGTGTAATATTTGTTGGCTGGGAAGGATTTAAGCTCTGTATGAGAAGTCCTTTCCTAGCAGTCAATGAGTGAGTTATAGTGAAGAAATATAACACTGTTCCTCTTGACCCTGAGTTGTACTCTGTATCAGCTACTCTCAAAGACTGGCTGAGTGTTAATCACAAGATGTACATTGTGCTGTGAAACATTTTAGTATGTACGCGGCTCAAAATTGGTCAGATGGAAGCCAAGTCTAGCCATCTCCTGGAAGTAAAGTGACAGTCAGAAAGAATTTTCTTTTGAGAGGTAAATGCAGGCAGATAACTACCAGCTCCTGAATGCTCCAGCATGAGTGAGGAAGCCAGACAACAGAGATGTATTTGGGACAACTATGCATGACAGGACGGTAGGATTGAAGCAGAGAGGTGGAACTTTTTCAGCTTCATGACATTTAAAATAACAACAATAAATAATATTAACCGCGTGGACGCATTAGGGCACTCACCGAACAGAGTAACTTTTAAAGGATGGAAGCACAAATATAATGGAGGATTTCTCTGTTAAATAATAAATCTACCAACAGTAATTTTCCAGAAAATCTTTGCAGGTCAATATATCTTATAATTGCTTCCAGTATTGGAAATATCAGCAATTAAATATCCTAAGGTTAATCTTCTGATTTAAGTAGGTGGCATGGTGGTTTAATGGTTAGCATCACTGCCTCACAATGCCAAGGATTTGGTTTAATCCCATCCTCAGGCAACTGTGTGGAGTTTGCACATTGTCCCCGTGTCTGCATGGGTTTCTTCTGAGTGCTCCAGTTTCCTCCCACAGTCCAAAGATGTGCAGGTTGGGTGGGTTGGCCATGCTAAATTGCCCCATAGTGTGCAGGCTGCATGAATTAACCATGGGCAATGCAGGGATGTGCTGGATCTGGGTGGGATGCTCTTCAGAGGGGCAGTGTGGAATTGATGGGCCAAATGGCCTGCTTTGACACTGTAGGGATTCTGTGAAGTGGCTTTGTGGTTGCACCAAGGATTCCTTGAAGAAAGTCAGAGATCTGATGAAGAATGGTGGAGCAGTTAGATGATGGTATAGGAAGGTAGGTGCAGAAATAGGCCATTCGGCCCTTAGCTCCTATTCTGCCGCTTAATTGCATCGTGCCTGATCTCTATCATACATATCCACCTACCCAACTTTGTTCTATAATATTTAATAAATTTGTCTCAAATAAAGCCATGAATCTCAGTTGTTACATTTTCAACCAATCTCCAGCCTCCACAGCTATATGGCAGAGTCTATCCTGGATTTTCACTTCCCATTGTGCTTCCTTAGATCACTCACGGGCAGCTGAGCTCAAAAGGAATAAGATTACTGCAGACACAGATAAGCACCTTACAGCCTGAAATGGCTGAACTGAAAACGGAGAACAAGGAAATGGCAAAGTAACTCAACAACTGCTTTTAGTTCTGTCATCCCGGAAGGAAGACACCAATAATTTCCCAGAAATACCGGGGACAGAAGAAACCTTCGGGGTGCAGGACTTGAACAGAATTGTTACTGGTTAAAAAAAACCTCAAGAAATGAATGGGAGCGAAAGCTGAACATCCCAGTGTTTGATCATTGCATTCCAGGAGATAAAGGAGGCAGCCAGTGAAATAGTGGATGCATAGTCATCCGAATAAATTCTGTAGATTTTGGTACATTCTTGGCAGATTGGAGGATGACAAATGTAAGCTCACTGGTTAAAAACAAAGGAGGGAGGGGAAAAATGAGGCATTACAGAATGGTTAACCTAATATCAGCAGAAGGGAAAATGCTGCACTCTGTTGCAATGCTTGTGATAATAGAACATCTGGAAAGTACCAACTGGATTATACAAAGTCAACATGAATGTATGAAAGGGAAATCATGTTGCGTGAACTTACTGTAGTTTTTGAGGTTGTAACTAGTAGAGTAGATGAGGGAGAAACAGTAGATGTGGTGTACAGTCAGTCCTTGTGTAAAGTGGTTTTGATAAACATGGTTTCACCATAACAGTTGTTATTTTCCAAGGCCATCAGTCCAATGATGTGCCTAATTCACAATAATGCAGCTTTTAGCTGACTCCCAGGAGCACGGAGGGAAAGGAATGCCAACATTCAGCACTTTTATGCAACGTCCTGTTGGTTCAGCTTGTTTCAGCCATGTCTGCCTCAATTAAGGCTGGATAAGGTTTTAAAAGCTATTTCTCAGGATGCCTCAAGCCTCCAGTTCTAAAGCAGCAGAAGAGCAATCTGATGGTCCTCAATTTTCACTCTTCAACTTCCTGGGCTGTGGTTATGTTAGATGACGATCCACAGCCAGGTAAGCAATCTTGTACACAAAACAAGAAACTTTGGAATATACCCATATTGCATATCTTCATGTCCATTTTAGTATTTTCCATTAACTTTGTGCTTGTATTCTGTACTTGATTGCCAAGGGAATGTAATTCAAGCATTTATAGATTTCATAATATGTGTTTCAAATAACTCAGTTTTGCTGAACACAGTGATTTTCAGCATTTGTAATGATCGTGTCAATGGGGAACTACCTGCATTTGGATTTTCATAAAGTTGCTGATAAAATTCCATGTAAACGTTTATTGTGCAAAACCAAAGCACATGGGATTCTTGGTAATGGACTGGCATGGATTGAGAATTGGTGAGCAGATATATGAGAGGAATGAATGGGTCATTTTCAGTGTGGGGTACCACAAGGTTTAGTGCATGCTCAGCTATTCACAATACATATCAATGATTTAGATGAGGAAATCAAATGTAACATTTCCAAGTTCGCTGACAACACAAACTAGGTGTGTTTGTGACTTGTGGAAAGCATGCTAAGAGGCTTCTGGATGATTTGGACATGCTGAGTGAGTGGCCAATACAAAGAACAATACAGCACAGGAAAGGCTCTTCGACTCTTTGAGCCTGCATTGACGTATCTTGCCCTTCCATACTAAAACTGTCTTCACTTACAGGATCCACATCCCTCTATTCCATTCCTATTCCTGATGTGGATGTGTTGGTGTTGGACTATTAATCAGATTATAAATCATCCCATCACTTGCTATTTAGCTCTTCACACTTTACTCACACCATCTGACACTTTTGATCACCTCCAGAGAATTATTATTCCGTCCGTTGGACACTCCATTCAGACCATTTGTACGATCTTTGATCTCTCTGCCTATAAATTATGTGGCTGTGTGCTTCACTTCATCTGACGAAGGGGCAGCACTCCAGAAGCTTGTGATCTCAGATAAACCCATTGGGTTATAATCTGATGTCATGTGACTTCCTATTCATGTATTCATCTAGGTGCCTCTTGAATGCTGCTATTGTGTCTGTGTCCACCACCTCCTTTCCAAATACTCACCATCCTTTGTGTGAAAAGCCTGCCTTGCACATCTCTTTTAAACTCTATTCCACCCCCACCTCCAGCTCCCAGTATAATGTAGATAAACGTAAAGTTGACCACTTTGTTAGGAAATTCAGAATGTCGACTATTATTTAAATAGTGCGACTTTGGGAAATGTTAATGCACAAGGGACTTGGGTATCCTTTATACTGGGCACTGACTGCAAGCATGCAGGTGCAGTATGCAAAGCCATGTTTGTCTTCTTGGTAAGATGGTTTGAGTACAGGAGTAAGGAAGTCTTGCTACAGCTATTTCGGGCTTTAGTGAGACTGTACCTGGACTACTGTGTGCAGTTTGGTCTCCCTAACCTCGGAAAGTTAAACCTGCCTTGAGGGCTGACCATGAAGGTACACCATGCTGATCCCTTGGATGATAGGTCTGTTGGGTTAGGAGAGATTAGGCTGACAGGGCTGGACTCACTGAAGTTTAACAGAACATGATTAGCTCAACAAACTAGACACAGGGCTGATGTTTCCCCTGGCCAGAGAGCTTTAGTTCAAGGAGTCACCACAAGGGGTGTGTGGGCCACAAGGGCCTTAGGGTATGTGGTGTGCCGAGGATGGTGGAGCTGAATTCATTACCCCAGAAGATTGAGGAGGACTAGTCACTAAATATACTTAAGTGAAAAGCAGATAGATTTCTAGAAGGGGTACAGGGAGAGAGTGGGGGTATGGCATTAAGATAAACCCTCTGGCATGATCATATTAAATGGTGATGTGAACTTGATTGGCCAAAATGGCCTATTCCACTTACTATTTTTCTATGATAGCTCTAATATCAAAGCTATCCAAGTTCTGGATATCCTTGACACAGGTTACAGTCTCTGTCTACCCTAGGGATTTATTTAATCATCTTAAACACCTCAGTTAGAACACCCTTAATCTGTCCTCATTGTTTAACTCTCTTAGTCTGGTATTATTTTGGCAAATCTGCAACCACTTCCTAAGGGTTATACTGTATTAGCTTCCTTGAGATAAGTTGCCAAGAAAGGAACATCATTCTCTAAAGTGGACGTAAGACTGAATATAATTTTCACCCCTTTTGAAACAAAGATAAATATTTAATTCACTGCTCATTTTTGCACGTGCTCAATTTGGGTGCAGATTGGAGATTCACTACTCTCTTTAAGAAGATATTCCTCCTCATCTGTGTCTTAAATTGGTATCCTCTTACTCTGCCCTCCAATCCGACACTGACTCGCAAGGGGAAACAACCTTTCCACATCTACCCTGTCAAGTCCTGTAAAAATCTTGTGTTTTTTTAATGAGGTCACTCCTCATTCTTCTAAACGCCAATAAGTTTGGGCTTAACCTACTCGACTGCTACCTGTAAGAAAATCCCTCCCTGCCCAGAATCAATGTACTGAACCAATTATGCTCATATATGCTAATAAAACTCGCTAATACTAATATAAGTCCAATGCCAGTATAACTTAGCTTCTATAAGTGGAGCAAAATTGTTCACAATATTCCAGCTGTGGTCTAATGAGTCCTGTGTATAGTTTTAGCAAGATTTCCCTATTATTATACTTAATTCCCTTAGAAACATATTAAGGAGAAAAGGTTAACTAGGGAGAGAATAGGACCCCTCAAAGATCAGCAAGGCGGCCTTTGTGTGGAGCCACAGAAAATGGGGAAGATACTAAATGAATATTTTGCATCAGTATTTACTGTGGAAAAGGATATGGAAGATACAGACTGTAGGGAAATAGATGGTGACATCTTGCAAAATGCCCAGATTACAGAGGAGGAAGTGCTGGATGTCTTGAAACGGATAAAGGTGGATAAATCCCCCAGGACCTGATCAGATGTACCTAAGAACTCTGTGGGAAGCCAGAGAAGTGATTGCTGGGCCTCTTGCTGAGATATTTGTATCATCGATAGTCACAGGTGAGGTGCCGGAAGACTGGAGGTTGGCAAACGTGGTGCCATTGTTTAAGAAGGGCGGTAAAGACAAGCCAGGGAACTATAGACCGGTGATCCTGACCTCAGTGGTAGACAAGTTGTTGAAGGGAATCCTGAGGGACAGGATGCCCATGTATTTGGAAAGGCAATGACTGATTAGGGATAGTCAACATGGCTTTGTGCGTGGGAAATCATGTCTCACAAACTTGATTGAGTCTTTTAAAGAAGTAACAAAGAGGATTGATGAGGGCAGAGCAGTCGATGTGATCTATATGGATTTCAGTAAGGCGTTCGATAAGTTTCCCCATGCGAGACTGATTAGCAAGTTTTGATCTCATGGAATACAGGGAGAACTAGCCATTTGGATACAGAACTGGCTCAAAGGTAGAAGACAGAGGGTGGTGGTGGAGGGTTGTTTTTCAGACTGGAGGCCTGTGACCAGTGGAGTGCCACAAGGATCGGTGCTGTGTCCTCTACCTTTTGTCATTTACATAAATGATTTGGATGTGAGCATAAGAGGTACAGTTAGTAAGTTTGCAGATGACACCAAAATTGGAGGTGTAGTGGACAGCGACGAGGGTTACCTCAGATTACAACAGGATCTGGACCAGATGGGCCAATGGGCTGAGAAGTGGCAGATGGAGTTTAATTCAGATAAATGCAAGGTGCTGCATTTTGGGAAAGCAAATCTTAGCAGGACTTATACACTTAATAGTAAGGTCCTAGGGAGTGTTGCTGAACAAAGAGACCTTGGAGTGCAGGTTCATAGCTTTTGAAAGTGGAGTCACAGGTAGATAGGATAGTGAAGAAGGCGTTTGGTATGTTTTCCTTTATTGGTCAGAATATTGAGTACAGGAGTTGGGAGGTCATGTTGCGGCTGGGCAGGAATTGGTTAGGCCACTGTTGGACAATTGTGTGCAATTCTGGTCTCCTTCCTATTGGAAAGATATTGTGAAACTTGAAAGGGTTCAGAAAAGATTTACAAGGATGTTGCCAGGGTTGGAAGATTTGAGCTATCGGGAGAGGCTGAACAGGCTGGGGCTGTTTTCCCTGGAGCGTCGGAGGCTGAGGGGTGACCTTATAGAGGTTTACAAACGTATGAGGGGCATGGATAGGATAAATAGACAAAGTCTTTTCCCTTGGGTCAGGGAGTCCAGAACTAGAGGGCATAGGTTTAGGGTGAGAGGGGAAAGATATAAAAGAGATCTACGGTGCAACTTTTTCACACAGAGGGTGGTACGTGTATTGAATGAGCTGCCAGAGGAAGTGGTGGAGGCTGGTACAATTGCAACATTTAAGAGGCATTTGGATGGGTATATGAATAGGAAGGGTTTGGAGGGATATGGGCCGGGTGCTGGCAGGTGGGACTAGATTGGGTTGGGATATCTGGTCGGCATGGACGGGTTGGACCGAAGGGTCTGTTTCCAAGCTGTACATCTCTATGACTCTAAATAAAAGACCAAGATTTCTCTTGCCAGCTTTATTACTTGCTGAACTTGGATACTAAGGATGAGAAGAAATGTCTCCACCTAGAAAGTGGAGAGCCTGTTGGATTCTCTGCCATAGAAAGAAATTTCGGGCCAAAATATCAAATGTTTTCAAGAAGGAGTTAGTTACAGTTCTTAGGGCGAAAAGGATCAAAAGGTGATCAGGAGAAAGCAGGGTCAGGGTATTGAGTGTGATGCTCAGCTATGAACATATTGAATGGTGAAGCTGGCTGAATAGCCTACTCTTGCTCCTATTTTCTATGTTAGCTTTTTGCGATTCATGCACAAGGACCACCTGACTCCCTTGTACTTCAGCTTTCTGCAGTCTCTCTCCATTTAAATAATGTTCAGCTCTTCTGGTCTTCCAGTGTTCATACTCTGATATTTTCCCACATTATATTCCATTTTGTCCATTCACTGAACCTGCCTATGTTCCTCTGTGGCCTCTGTGTCATCCTCCTGACCATCTATTTGCCTTTCATCTGCAAACTTGGCGATAGTACATTCTTTTCCCTTATCCAAGTCATTATATTGACACATATATTAATTAATATGTATTGCAATAATTGTGGGCCCAGCACTGAAGATGGTTATGAATCCCTAGGGAGGAATGACTTGGAGTCGGAGATTTTGGCACACTGAGGATTCTGATGAAGACAGAAGCGAGTCTAGGATGATCAGTATAAAGCTCTAAAGTTTACCCTGCAACAATGTGATTTTGAAACTGGTAAGTCATGCATTTGGTCCAGTCCACAGAAATGAACCATCTGATTAATTTCCAAGCCAAGCTGACAATTATTTAATTAGATCAAAGAATCAAGACACATGACTGAGCATTGTTTTTTCCTTTAAAACAGAGTTCAAAGAGATAAATAATTTTATAAAAACCATAAGTTATTGTAAGTCAGAAACAAAAACAGAAATTGCTAGAAAAGCTCAGCAGGTCTGGCAGCATCTGTGGGGAGAAATAAGAGTTAAAGTTTCGAGTCCAGTGACTCTTCCTCAGCTGGCTGTGAGGAAAATGTCGATTTTCATGCCAAAACTAGAGTTGGGTGAGGGGTTAAGGAGTAAAAGATAGGTGGAGATAGAGCGCAAAGAGAGGGGAGTACAGTTGGACAGACAAAGGAGTAGATAATGATCTGGCTGGGAGGGTGAATAGCAATTAATTAAATAATTTTATCATCCTTCTGTTTATTCGTGAAATTGAATAAATTGATTTTATTTTAATAAAATGCCATTCATCCACATCATTTATTGGCAGTTAACACATTCACAATTTCCAAGTCCCCAAAAAGGTTAATCTGCACAATTCTATTTCACTGATCCTGTGATATTATTAAGGGCTTTTGTTGTACTACAGAAGAGAATTGTAACAAAATTAATGGAATCTTGGGGAGGAACCTTCCCCGTTGTGATAATGCTACCACCCACTGACCGCTTACCATGGAATAGTTATTTACAGCTAATTACAGCAAACTTGGATTTTTCCAGAGTTAATCACAGCATCAGCGCATTACCTCAAAGTGGCTAAAGCACCAATTAAGATAATTATTTAGGACTAGACCTGCCTAATACAAGCCACTGTGATTTTTCACAAACTTCTTCACACACTGAGCACATGTTCTACAAGGTACTACTGTAGCAGGTTCAATATTTTCCTCTATCCCTGTGTAATCCCTGAGACATTGACATGTAGCCAATTGTCATAAATCCAAGCAGCAGTTGAAGGTATCCTCTCAGTCTTTCTGCACTGTGGAGTGATGGAGTTGTGCAGGAAGAGGGCAGAGGTCTATAGCTCTCCTCAGGCAGGTGTACTGCCTCAAAATGTGTCAAACACTTGCTTTACTTACTACATTTTTTTAATGCCATACTGAATATAGAATGGGGAGAGTGATTAACACATCAAGTGAGAGGCAGCAAACCGATACCCAATTAATGACAACAGGAGCAGTGGCTCAGTGGTTAGCCCTGCTGCCTCACAGAGTCAGGAACCCGGGTTCGATCCCAGCCTTGGGTAGCTGTCTGTGTGGAGTTTGAACATTCTCCTTGTGTCTGTGTGCATTTCCTCCAGGTCCCCCCACAGATGTGCATACGAATGGCAATAGATGGGGAAAGAAGGTTTGGATATATAATTGAAAGTAAGTGTGCGGGTGCAGTAGGCAGTAAAAAGACATGTCGGCCTTCATAGTGAGAAGATTCAAGTACAGGAGCAGGGATGTCTTGCGGCAAATGTATAGGGCCTCTCTTTATCTGAAGATGGATGTTCCGGCTATGGATTGATTGCAACATAGGTTCACAAGATTGATAGCTGGGATGGCAGGACTGACATATGAGGAGTGACTGGATTCTTATTTGTATTGATGATGGGATGTGGATTGGCCATGCTAAATTGCCCATAGCAGCTAGAGATGTGCAGGTTAGTGGACTGCCCATGGGAGATACAGGGATGGGGTGGGTCTGAGTAGGATGCTTTTTATAGGGCCAGAGTGGACTGGATGGGCTAAATGGCCTGCTTCTACACTGTAGGGATTCTATGAACAGAATATGAGTCACAAAAAACTATGGTCACAAAATTATACAGATTACAAATAACTTGCAATGAATAATTACTGAAACAAGCATTGAAGAGAAAAGAAACAAGTCTACTGATGCCAGAAGCGTACATGTCCTCAAAAGGTATAGGAAGCAGAGTCTTGGAATATTAGCGAGTTTTGAGAAGATTTGTAACTCAGGTTGAGGTTTTAGATGTCGGTTTACCCACTGAGCTGGAAGTTTCATTTCCAGATGTTTTGACACCCTACTAGGTAACATCTTCAGTGGGCCTCAGGCGAAACACTGCTGAAAATTCCTGCTTTCTGCTTATATGTTTGGGTTTCTTTGGGTTGGTGATGTCATTTCCCTGTGGTGAAGTCACTTCCTGTTCCTTTTCTCAGGGGGTGGTAGATGGGGTCTAACTCAAGTTGGAATGCCACGCTTCTAGGAATTCTCGTGCGTGTCTTTGTTTGGCTTGTCCTAGGATGGATGTGTTGTCCCAGTCAAAGTGATGTCCTTCCTCATCCGTATGTGAGGATACTAGTGAGAGTGAGTCATTCTTTTTGTGGCTAATTGGTGTTCATGTATCCTGGTGGCTAGTTTTCTGCCTGTTTGTCCAACGTCGTGTTTGTTACAGTCTTTGCATGGTATTTTGTAAATGACATTAGTTTTGCTCATTGTCTGTATAGGGTCTTTCAAGATCTTTCTTGGAATATTTTTAAGACAGAGTTGGATCAATTCTTGTTGAGTGACGGAATGAAAGATTATTGGGAGGTAGGTGGGAATGTAGCACAGAGGTTCCAATCAGATCAGTAACAGTTGGCAAAGAAGGCATCAGAGGGCCGAATGGCCTGCTCCTGCTCATACCTTTGATTGTAGCGAAAAGGTCAGGAGAAAGAGAAAGAACGACAGACTGCCAGAAGAAGATAGAGAGATCAGATCTATTTACTTTGACAAGCAGTCAAAAGCAACCAAGCAGTTTATTTTCAGAATCTTTCATCCAATTTCAATCATTGCAAAGATGTGGTAACATTTCTTCCCTTTCTCGGTCCAGTATCTTAAGAATGCTGAAGGTTTCATCATTTTAATACCTGATGTCAAAATCTGATCCGTGCCTTACAGCAAGTGCTTGACAGGGCCCAAGATCCTTGTCATACTGAAAAGCTGGTGGGCCAAATGTAACTCTGCTTAGATTTTTTTTTGAAAAGAATTCTTTTGTCTTACTGTTTGGGAGAAGTGAGTTACTCCAATATACTGAAATATTACATAAATATATACAATCCTGGCACAGGAGGAGCTAGGTTAGCAATCTATTGAGTCAGCCCCCTACTGTGGAGCTGATGGGCTTTGCTTACAAAATGATTGCATTATCTGCTTAGTCAGGTCCCTGAAATGTTAAGTATAGGCATTCTTGCAAGCTCTCATCAATCTCAAAATCATTGGTTCTAAGGACCAAATCATTCAATATGGAGGGTGGGAGGTTAAAGTAAATAGGAGCTGTCAAATTCTGAAGCCACATATTCATACTTCTATTAACAAAAATTAAAGAAAAGCAGATTAGTATTTAATTGTTGCGAGGGATCCAGTCCCATGAGCTTGAGTCTGTTCTTTTCTATCATGGAACCCCTGTGGAAAGATATAGTTAAACGGGGTTCATCTGTTTCATCATTTCCCACTCCTTTGTCTGAACTCTAACATCTTCACGCTTTGCACTAATGAGGGAATTCTGACAGACTGAGATACAGCAATATAATTGTCAAAAATTCAAATTTGTAAAACTGCATCATAGAAGTCAAAATTGACAATACATGAAGTATAAGGCAGACCAGCTTCTTGCCAAGTAGTACATGAGGTTGCTCACTACACTCAACACTACAGGGCTGGGTTTATAATGTACAATTATGTTTTATGTCAAACCTTCTATGCTGCAAGTCACCTGAAGGTTTTTACATGGTTTCCAGTCCCTTGGTATGCCATAGCAGGAGAGTCTGTGATAGTGGCCTTTCAATGTTGAGTCATTGCAGCTGCTTTCCCAAGACTTATTGTGTCCCTCAGCATGTAGTCCTGGAACTTGGAACCTGCCTGTTGTTGACCACCAGCCTACCATTAGCACTCATGACTTTGGCTGTCGAAGCTCTAGACTTCCCACCCTAAAATCCTTTGACTCTCTAGAGACTCCCTGCAACTTCGTTGGCTAATCTTTCGAACATGTATCCTAATATTACTTTACGCAGTCAGTTGCTGCTTGGCAACACTCCTGTGAAACACCTCGGGATGCTTTGCTATTTTAAATGCAAGAGAAATGAAAATTGCTTATGTAGGAGGAATGTCTCAGACCTACATACATTACACAGTGCACATTAAAAATTCAACGACCTTCTGTCGATCTACGCCATACAGTAGATCACATTTTTGTGACATTCTGTATTTACGTAATAGTAACTGGTTTTCACTTCAATGTGGCTAACTAGCTTGTGCTGAATTGCTTTCCAAGTGTAGAGTCACTGTCAACAAGAGATGGACTGTAAAAACAGAAAATGCTGGAGAAACTCAGCAGGTCTGGCAGCATCAGTGGAGAAAAGAAACAGAGTCATTATTTCAAGTCCACTGTGACGCTTCCCAATAAAGAAGGATAACAATTGCTGGCCTCATCAGCAGTACCCACATTCCAAAAATGAATAATAAGTAACAGCTATAGACATTGATAGTGAACACAACATGCAATGTGAATGGAATTGACTGTTACTAACATTAATCAATTAGTTAGTTTGTAAACTTATCCACTGAGAAGTGGTGGAGGCATGTACAATTGCAACATTTAAGAGGCATTTGGATGAATATATGAACAGGAAGGGTTTGGAGGGTTATGGGCTGGGTGCTGGCAGGTGGGACTAGATTGGGTTGGGATATGTAGGCAAAAGTGAGGGCTGCAGATGCTGGAAACCAGAGTTTAGATTAGAATGGTGCTGGGAAATGCACAGCAGGTCAGGCAGCATCCGAGGAGCAGGAAAATTGACTTTTCGGGCAAAAAATATCTGGTCGGCATGGACGGGTTGGACCGAAGGGTCTGTTTCCGTGCTGTACATCTCTGTGACACTATGACTCTATTGGATGTACTGCATAATTAGTGTTTACTTCAGAAATTTACAAGTAATTTTAAATCAGATAGATCCTATATAAATTGCTGTTTGTTAATGAATGTTGAATTGTAGGTGGATGAGTTGTCGGTGAAATGCACTAAGAAAACCTTCCATTCCAAGACAGCTCATAAGCTCAGACTTTACTTATCCATTTATACCATATGCCGGCTGTAGTGAGGCATTAAGAAAACATATGAAACACTAAACCAGATACCATTATAAATCAAATCTTCATTACATGGCTCAATGGGGTTGAAGTGATGCTTAACTGCTTGATCAGCAGGGAATGAAAAAAATATGTCTTAAGTTGATGGTGGGTCTTTAGTGCTTGGCTATGCCTGTGCATACATTTTCTGGAGGGTCATAGTGCCCCTCGTCATGTCCCAGATCACTATCGTGGGCTGCAGAGATAATTGGTGCACATGTGCACCATCAGCTTCCCAAGGGAACTTGGGGACGGCCAGCGATGCCCTGCAAATAAATAAGAAAAGTGACTTCAGCTGACGAAGGAGCGGGGCACAGGCTGAGACGGGAAAATTTGGCCCATGTAATTATTTCCACACATGTATAAAAATAGTAATGAGTAAAGAAAAGTTTGGAGTGGAGATATTGAAGAGGTGTAATCTGAAAGGGATAATACTGAGGAGCACCTTAAGCACCACCACCACGGGCATTATGGGAAAACAACTTAAAATCTTGAAGGAAGACCACAGCCGGGTCTTCCTCATTGTCTCTGAAACAAAGTCATTGTGTAATTTGTCCGTAGTTGATACCAGGAGGAGAAAGTGAGGACTGCAAATGCTGGCATGCAATCAAGCATATCTTGATTAAGACAACAGCCTCTTCCTGATGGATTAGTAAGTGTCTTTCTCTCTTCCAGACTAGACCAAGAAAGACCCTGTCTGTTCCCTACTCTAAGAGGATGGTGATGGTAAAACTACCCCTTGGTATGCATTATTGCAAATAGCCTCATACAATCTGCGATCAGGACTAAGGGTTGTTCAAGAGACACTTACTTGCACCTTTCATGCCTGCACTTACTGATCTATGTTTGTTTGGAGTCAAGCAAAGCTTTAATTTTAAAAGTCACATCCTTGTTTCCAAACCCCTCCCTATCTCAGTGATCACTTCCTGCCCCCCAAACCCCTCCCTATCTCAGTGATCACTTCCTGCCCCACAACACTGTGCACTTATCTAATTCTGACCTCTTTAGCATTCTCGAGTTTGATTGTTCCAGCAGCAGTTGCATGCTTTCAGCTGCTAAGCCATAAGCTCTGAAGTTCCCTCACTGTCAGTCTGCACTTCTCTAACCCAATCACCTCCTTCAATTCTCTAACACTATCGCCTCCTTCAAGATTACCCTTAAAGACTATCTGTTTGAACTTCTATGATCTTCTGTAAAATTTCCTTGTGTGGCTTATGTAGGATATACAGCACTCATACAGGCCATTCAGCCCATATTGTCCTGGCCAGTGCTTGTGAGCTTCTCAAGTCTCCTTTAATCTTTTCTTCTTCATACCATTCAGCAGATCTGTCTATTTCTCTTGCCCTTAAAGACAAGTCACCCTTCCCTTTAAAGACATCCATACTATTCACTTCAACCCTCTCTGTGACACCGGGCCCCACATTCTCACAACTCCCTGAGTGAAGAAGTTTCTTCTGAATTGTCAACTGATCTCTTGGTGACTAATTTTTATTGGTGGCCTATAGTCTCCACATGAGGAAACATTCTCTCTGTGCCCACTCTATTGAAACCTTGTTAATGCCACTTCAATGCAGTGCCTATGAACATTTTATTACATGGAAGGTGATGTATAAATATAAGCTATTGTTCTCGCTGTTTTGTTTCCTTTGGAAAATAAGAGGTATCAACCAACCTTACAATTATAGTGGTATGGTGACTCAGTGGTTAGCACTGCTGCCTCACAGCAACAGTGACCCGGGTTGGATTCCACCCTCAGGCAACTGTCTGTGTGGAGTTTGCACATTCTCCCTGTGTCTGCGTGGGTTTCCTCTGGGTGCTCTGGCTTCCTCTCACAATCCAAAAACGAGCAAGTTTGGTGGATTGACCATGCTAAATTGCCCATAATGTCCAAATTAGCCATGAGAAATGCAGGTTTACAGGGATAGGATAGCGGTCTACATGGGATGTTCTTCAGAGGGTCAGTGTGTACTCGAAGGGCTGAAAAGGACTGCTTCCCCACTGTAGGGAGTCTATATTTCAGATCCAGTAGCTCGCTTCTTCTTCTCTGCATTGAAAACTGATGAAGTTAGAGATTTTTGAAAAAAGCAAAAAGAACAGTATGAACAAAAGTGCTGCCTGTGTCTACAGACATGGTATGTCACGCTCACCCGTCCTGCATCATCCTCATACATCTACTGAAGCTCATCTGCAACTGCTCTGTGATGTCCGTCATCTCAACCCCTCTTTCTCTTGCCTTCCACTTTGCCCTCTAGAAGAGATCTCTGTATCCTATCAGCACTGATTAAATGGCTGAAGGACTGACATGCCACTACTGATGTTCTCTTTTCTGAAGGTCATCTTTCAAGAGTTCTTTTTGCTCTTTTAATTTTACAATAGGATATTGATAGCTTCGATGAATGGAAAAAGTGGTGGCAGATGCATTTTAATATAAGCAAGTGTGAAGTTATCCATTCCAGACCGAGAGAAAATAGATGCCTGGGGCTTAGAGGTTTTTTGTTGCCATTACTAAAGATTTTTATCATTAAAAGCACTCTCAGAGGGACGCTTGCGGTGCATTGGCTGTGTCCCTACTTTTGAGCCAGGGAGTCTGGGTCGAAGGTCCCACCTGCTTCACATTGCTGAGCAGGTGGATTAGAAAATAGGTTTAGAAAAATGCTCTCTCAGGCTGTTCATTACTGAACTTAAATTACCTGTGTTGAGTTTAATGCCTAATTAAGACACAGTTAAAAATCACACAACACCAGGTTATAGTCCAACAGGTTTAATTGGAAGCACACTAGCTTTCGGAGCGACGCTCCTTCATCTCCGAATCATAATTAAGACACAGTTGCAAGATTGTCTTGGAAAGAATAAGATTGGAGGTGAGGTGCCATTTTCATGAAGTTACTAATGACAAAATGTAAATCGGTCAACAGCTTCTGGTGATCTGCAACTCATGGGAGCCTCTTTCTTACCACAACCTACTGACCAATTTCTGCGTTAATGGAGCCACACAGCATTAATTTATTTTAAGAACTTCTGGAGGAATTTCAGTCAGAGAGGAGGTCTGGGAGTTCATATTCATCACCTTTTCATGGCTGTGTAAATTCTCCTCTTTATAAAGTTCGAGCTTATGCTTTTGGTTCTTGCGAGCGTTTGACAGGAATTCAGCGTAGCAAATATTTATCTCAAACTCACTGGGCAAGGTGTGTAATTTTGTGAAGAGTAGGTGGATTTATTGGAATATAACTTTTCATTGTGGTGTGTAAAATTTGATGCAACTGCATGGTACATTAACCTGGTATTATGACTCCTAGTCTTCTATTTTCAACAGGTTGTCAAGCTGTGGGATAAAGTTATCAAGTTAAATTAAAGGGTAGAAACTATAGCCATAAACACTATTGCTCACATTCTTAATCCATCACTAGTGTTGATCTTCTTATTAACAGGGGCTTGAACACAGATACAGATTGACATTTTTACTAAAAGTAAAGAAAGGAATAAGATAACAAGCTTATTTAAGCCTGTCGCCATCACTAATTTCTAACCTTTAAATGATCGCCAAATAAATGCTCTTTATTCACAATTCAGATTTCCCTTATAACACAGTGCTGGAGAGAAAAGCATTTGGCATGATACATTGGGAATATGTGCAACAGTGAGCAACCCATAAACCTTGAAATTAATGTTGGCAACGTTAGCGGGTGACCTATTAATACATTTACATTTCATTTGTCTGTCTAAACACAGGCATTAAAGAAGAAAGGTTTATTGAAGGAACAGTTGGAGATGTTAAGTGATTGCCCAACACCATTACCAATAGTAATCTTTAGCTACAATAACTGGCAGTAAGGTTGCCCTTACAAGAGAAACTTCTATCAGTTCCCTATTTCCCCAACGTTATTACTAGAAAGGAGTGGAAAATATGAGTACTTTTGGCCCAGGAACTAACTTGTCTAAAATCAAAGAAAGAAGCTTCATTTATAATGCAACTTTCACATCCTAAGGATGACTCAAAGCATTTCACAACCAATTAATCATCTTAGATAGACAGAAAAGCCAAGTGAAGTGGGTTGATCAAGAATCGAAGGTCAGGAATCAAAAGAGCTGTTAAATACAGTTGGAGAGGAAGAGAGATCATCAAACACTGGCATTGGGAACAAAGACCCCGACTGTCAACAGAAGGAGAAATTGAAGGTAAAAACAGAAGATGAGAAGAAGACTGGAATGGGTAAATAACATTGAGAAATGGACTGAGGGACTCTTGAAGAAAGCCAGAGACAGAGAAAGGCAATATTACTAAGACAATAGGGGCAACAAATGAGCAAAAGAATTACCTTTGAAGTGTAATTTCTGTTGCTATGTAAGGAAATGTAGCAGACAACCTTTGCACAGCAAACACGTATGTTTGTCAATGGGAGAGGTAGAACAATTTTCCACTTTCTGTAATGTTGGCTGAGGAATAAATGTTCAATCATTGTTTTTAAAAATAAAAGCATGGGATCAACCACCCACATATTAACAACCACTCTAGTAATTAGCAATCTATTGCTGGCAAATTACTGCTTGTTATGATATCTTCCAAGGCATTGGATACATCCAGATCATTTTTATATGAGATTATATCTTTAACACTGTGTCTGGGTATATTGTTTCAAATCTATTAAGGTTCATTTCATTTGCTAATTGAGCTTTAGTGTGCTGGTCAAATTCTTTTCAAACTATTTTATGCGCTAAAACAGCACTGACAGGAATTTAACATGGTTGGGGCTGAAAGTATTCATGTAAGAGAATGAAGTGAGAAGGACAAAAAGTAATTTGTTTATCACATTGTTGTTTTTTTATGGGAGCTTGCTATGCATTATCAAAATTCCAACAGAGACAATTGTCCCAATATCAACATGGAAGGGTGAAGCAAGTAGGAAACCAGACTTGCTTGCTTTAAGCCTTGCTGATTTTAATGACAGAACCTCACTATCACTACTTTGGTCTTTGTTTCTTGATTGTAGCCAATCAGATTGAGAAGATAGTTATTGAGTAGCTCAACGTTTGGCATCAGACCAGAGACCCAGTAGTGGAACAGAGATGGGTGAGATAACAATGATCTCGACGCCTAGCCAGCGGATGATGCATGATGGGTGAGGTGGGAGAATAGATTGCAGGCCTGAATTAAGAGAAATCAGAGATCACTTTTGGAAGAATTGAGACACTGGGAGGAAGAGATCTGAAGGATTGGTGCGGATATTTGAAAAGGAGAGTGCTGGGCAGAGCTTATAGAATCCCTACAGTGTAGAAACAGGCCATTTGAACCAACAAGTTCACACTGACCCTCTGAAGAGTATCCTACCCAGACCCATTCCCCTGCCCAATTGGTCTACATTTACCCCTGACTAATGCATCTACCCTACACATCCCTGAACACTATGGGCAATTTCCCATGGCCAATTCACCTAACCTGCACATCTTTCGACTATGGGAGAAAACCAGAGCACCCGGAGGAAACCCATGCAGACACAGGGAGAACATGTAATCTCCATGCAGACAGTCACGCAAGGCTGGAACCAAACCCGGGTCCCTGATACTGTGAGGCAGCAGTGCTAACCACTGAGCCACTGTGACACCGCTCATACACGTCAAGCTAAGATAGGAGATCAGGAAAACCAATTCAGATTGTGGATCCAAGAGCATGTTGGCTTCAATGGGCAATTAGATTGTTTAAGGAGATCCTTGCGATTGGGGGAGTGCAGAGTTAGTTATATTAATTGGATAGTTAATTCTAAGTTTGTGGTTGGTGTGTGATTTGTGTTGGGTAGGCAAGTAGTACAATATTCATTACAAAATGGCTTCCCAGGTTTGTCAAAACTATCACCAGGATTGTGAAGCTGCTGTCAACAAGCAGACTAACATGGAGCTCACTGCCTCCTTTCTCTATCGGTCTTTGATGTCGTACTTTGACCGGGATGATGTTGCCCTGCACCATTTCTCCCAGTTCTTCAAAGCTCAGTCCCAGGAGAAGCAGGAACATGCAAAGAAGCTGCTGAAATTCCAGAATCAGCATGGAGGCAGAGTCCTCCTCCAGGATGTGAAGAAGCTAGAGAGGGATGAGTGGGGTAACGGTCTGCAGGCAATGCAGGTTGCCCTGGATCTGGAGAAGAATGTGAAGCAGAGTTTGCTGGATGTACACCAACCCCCCACTCCCCAGACTGACCCTCATCTGTGTGGCTTCCTGGAGATTCACTATTTGGATGAGGAGGTTGAGATCATCAGACGACTTGGATCAACCGACTTGGGGACTACACCACCAACCTGAAGCATCTGGGAGCTCCTGAGAATGGGATGGGAGAGTACCTGTTTGACAGGCTCTCACTGGAGGGCAGCCGTTAGTGGGGCACGGAGTACTGTCTACTTTGTCTGAATGCATTACTGACTTCACTTGGACAATCTGGCTTCCCCCAGGGAGAAGGAATATGTTGGCAAAATGTAATGGCTGTACCACCTGAATGGAAGTGAATAAAATTTTGTATTGATAAAAAAAAGAGTCATTGGGGACATTTAAGCGACTGCTGGACATGCACATGCATAGCAGTGAGTTGAGGGGTGCATAGGTTAAGTTACTATATTTTACATTAGGATTAAATCTCGGCACAACATTGTGGGCCAAAGGGCCTGTGCTGTGCTGTACTTTTCTATGCTCTATGTTCTTAATTGCATTCAGTTGGCAGACATTAAATGGGGATTTACCCTGTGCTCCCGTATACAAGAGCAGGTAAACTATGGTTATTCGGTTTGGAGGTGAGTGTCTGTAATATATTATTTCTGTAAATTGAAGTTTATGTGCTGGTAAAGATTAGGCTCTTGTTCCGATCTTCACTGCTTGGCTCTCTGATTGTAAAACAGGGGAATGTGGTGGTGTGTAAGAGAGGGGAAAGCATGTTTATCTGTTGGAAAAGGCAAGTGTGAAATAGTTCCTCTTGTTCCACAAGGCCCTGCAAATTCAACCCAGCAGTCTTCACTTCCATTAGGTTTCCAGAGGCCTGGGAAAAAATGCTTGAAACTAAAATAGAGATGGTATATACGACATACAGGCTAATTGAATTATTTAAATGAGCATCTTGTCGAGAGACAATGTGGTTCTTAAAGCCCACTTGATATCCACTCACCCTTTTCTTGGGGTTCAAATTTTCACTCACCCTTTTCTTGGGGTTCAAATTTTCTGTATACTTCAAAAGTATTTATTTCACTGTAAAGCCTGTTGGATGTCCTTACAATGTGAAAAAGGCTATATAAATACATGTCTGTCTTTTAACTTAATTTCACAGTTAATATTTCAGCCAGAATACACTGGGAATGTTTTTCAGTAAGTATTTGTTAATGCTGCTTCTTCATTTTCTCCTACCTCATTAATCCCTTATTAGCTTGTGTAAGGTATTTTTGGTCCAAAACATTGAGCAATCATCAGTTCATTTGAAGATTATCCAAAACTATTTCCACTCCAAAATGCAAATTGATTTAGTTTTACAGTCTGTGGGCGAGATTCAAATCTGTTTCCTCAATCTTGCTTGTTAATTAGATGGAACAGATCCTGTCAAACCCAATTAAGTTATCCAAAATAATGCCTACAATAGCTTTCATTTGATATTATAAGCCACCTCATGGATAACGCTACAAAACCTCCTCTTGCATCCTTTGCCCCACCTCAATGTAGCTGGTTACTCTGTCAATTTACTGGTACCAATTAACCCAATATGCCCGTTACCTCATAGAATAATTCAGCCAAAGTGAAAGAAAAGTTTTGTATCTATTTAGCATCTTTCATGACCTCAAGACGTCCTGACAGGTTTTGCACCTATCTTATGCTTTAGAAGTGCTACCCCATCTGTTATGCAGGAAATATGGAAATTCAAGTTACATCTCAGAAGATGTCAAAGACAGCAATGTGATAGGTTGAGATCATTTGTTTAAGTGTTGATAGTTGAATGGATAAATATTGGCCAAGACCTCAACATACTTTTCATCATTTATATAAATGATTTGGATGTGAACATGGGAGGTATAGTTAGTAAGTTTGCAGATGACACCAAAATTGGAGGTGTAGTGGACAGCAAAGAAGGTTACCTCAGAATGCAATGGGATCTTGATCAGATAGGCCAATGGGCTGAGGAGTGGCAGATGGAATTTAATTCAGATAAATGTGAGGTGCTGCATTTTGGAAAAGCGAATCTTAGCAGGACTTAATGGTAAGATTTGAAGGAGTGTTGCTGAACAAAGAGACCTTGGAGTGCAGGTTCATAGCTCCTTGAAAGTAGAGTAACAGGTAGATAGGATAGTGAAGAAGGTGTTTGGTATGCTTTCCTTTATTGGTCAATGTATTGAGTACAGGAGTTGAGAGGTTATGTTGCAGATGTTGGTTAGACCACTTTTGGAATATTGCGTGCAATTCTGGTCTCCTTATTGGAAGGACGTTGTGAAACTTGAAAGGGTTCAGAAAAGATTTACAAAGATGTTGGCAGGGTTGGAGGATATGAGCTATAGGGAAAGGTTGAATAGGCTGAGGCTGTTTTCCCTGGAGCGTCGAAGATTGAGAGATGACCTTATACAGGTTTATAAAACCCTGAGGGGCATGCATAGGATAAATAGAAAGTCTTTTCACTGGGGTGGGGGAGATATTTAAGCAACCTAAGGGGCAACGTTTTCCAAACAGAGGGTGGTACGTGTACGGAATGAGTTGCCAGGGGAAGTAGTGGAGGCTGATACAATTGCAGCATTTAAAAGGCATCTGGATGGGTATATGAATAGGAAGGGTTTAGAGGGATATGGGCCAAGTGCTGGCAGGTGGGACGAGATCAGGTTAGGATGTATGGTCAGCATGGACCGAAGGGCCTGTTTCTGTGTTGTACATCACTATGACTCTAAGACTCTATTCAAGCATACAGCCTCTTGACCTTTCAGGTCAGTTCCGTCATTCAGTGGGATCATAGCTGCTCTGTTTGATTTGATTTATTATTACCACATACACGTAGGTACAGTGCAAAGTTTTGTTTTGTGTGCACTGCAGGCAGATCATACCATACAAAGTGCGTTAGGGTAATAGAACTGATTGAGGACTACAATGCTACAGCTGCAGAGAAGGTGTCCAGAGAGCAAGATCAACATTAAATTTAATATTTGAGAGGTCCATTCAGAATTTTAATAACAGTGGGGAAGAAGCTGTTCTTGAATCCGTCGGTACATGTGTTTAAGCTTTTGTATCTTCTGCCCAATGGAAAGATTTGGAAGAGGTCATAACAGGGGTGGGAGGATGATATTGGCTGCCTTCCTGAGGCAGGGAGAAGTATAGATGGAATCAATGGATGGAAGGTTGGCTTGCGTGATGGGTTGGGCTGTATTCACAACTCTCTGTAGTTTCTTATGGTCCTAGGCACAGCAGTTACAATACCAAGTTGTAATGCATCCGGATAGGATGCTGTATGTGATGCATCTATAAAAATTGTTTAGAGTCTATATGGACATGCTGAATTTCCTTAGTCTCCCAAGGAAGTGGAGGCTTTGTTCTGCTTTCTTGACCATCACCTCAACATGGTGGTCCAGGACAGATTGTTGGTGATTGTCACTCCAAGGAACTGGACGCTCCCTGCCATCTCCACCTCAGCTCCATTGATGGAGACATGGGCGTGCCCTCCTCCTTGCTTATGAAGTCAATGACCCGCTCTTTCATTCTGCTGACATTGAGGGCAAGATTGTTATCTTTACACCACGCCACCAAGCACTCTATCTCTTTCTGTATTCTGTCTCGTCATTGAGATCGGGCCTACTATGGTGATTAGATTAGATTAGATTACTTACAGTGTGGAAACAGGGCCTTCGGCCCAACAAGTCCTCACTGACCCGCCGAAGCGCACCCACCCAGACCCATTCCCCTACATTTACCCCTGCACCTAACACTACAGGCAATTTAGCATGGCCAATTCACCTAACCTGCACATTTTTGGACTGTGGGAAGAAACCGGAGCACCCGGAGGAAACCCACGCAGACACGGGGGAGAATGTGCAAACTCCATACAGTCAGTCGCCTAAGGCGGGAATTGAACCCGGGTCTCTGGTGCTGTGAGGCAGCAGTGCTAACCACTGTGCCACCGTGCCGCCCACTGTCATCAGTGAACTTGACGATGGAGTTCGGTCAAAACTTGGCCACACAGTCATGGGTGTACAGGGAGAATAATAAGGGGTTGAGTACACAGCCTCCAATCCACATTCCCACTCATCCCTGATAATCCCCTTGCTTCCCATAAAAATATTCCAAGCATTTTACCTCAACCAATTTTTCAAGAAGACCGTTCCAAAGGCTCACTACCCACCGAGAGAAAAGGAAATCAACTTCTCTCCATCTGAAATTGATGCGCTTTTATTTTTAAACATTTATCTCTTGTTCTTAATTCCCTTGTAAGAGGAAATATCCTCATCATGTCCCATGTTTCTGGACGCCTCAGAATCTTACATTGCCTCTTGCTCTTATAAGCTCCAGTGAATTTAAACCTTAGTGTCTGACCTCTAACCTCTTCTCATTAGATACCTCATTCTGACTCAGTTTGAGCTGCTCCTTTGATTAATTAATTCCCACTGCCCTTTCAGTGAAAACCTTGTTAAAACCTCGTTCAACACTGGCAACTTCAGAATTTACACCATAGTTTCCTTAAGTGCTAACCACAAACAAAGTCACATTTATACAAAAAAATGTAGACTTTCCCATCCATCAACTGCCAGCATTCAGACACCAAGGAGATATTCCTTGTTCCTCTTCAAAATATTACCGTGGGATCTTTCACTGCGAACTGAGAAGGGATACTGGGCTCTGGATAATAAACCACTCTCAGTTTAAGTTTGGGATAGTGTCATAAATCCCCCTTTCTCAATCAAAGGCATGCCTAATGTTCTGTAATAGAGGATAAGCACAGGAAGAGGCATTTGTCTAACATGTCAGAGACAGATTATTGCATTTAGTAAAAGGCACACATTACATTGACTAGTCAAAAATAATTATTTCAGACTCTCTGGAGCCAAAGCCCTCCAATACCTCATCATATTAGGCTACTCAATTCTCCTGAAGGGTCAAGGGGCCGACACCTGTGTCTTGAATAGAGTTGAAAAGTGGAGCGCTGGAAAAGCACAGCAAATCAGGCAGCATACAAGGAGCAGGAGAATCAACATAGAACATAGAACAGAGAACATAGAAAAGTACAACACAGGACAGGCACTTTGGCCCACGATGTTGTGCCGAGATTTAATCCTAATGTAAAATATTGTAACTTAACCTGTGCACCCCTCAACTCACTGCTATCCATGTGCATGTCCAGCAGTCGCTTAAATGTCCCTAATGACTCTGCTTCCACCACGACTGCTGGCAACGCATTCCATGCATTCACAACTCTCTGCGTAAAGAACCTACCTCTGACGTCCCCTCTATACCTTTCTCCTAATATGTTCAAACTATGACTTCTTGTACCAATCAATCCTGCCATGGGGAGAAGTCTCTGGCTATTGATTCTATCTATTCCTCTCATTATTTTGTACACCTCGATCAGGTCTCCTCTCTTCCTCCTTCTCTCCAGAGAGAAAAGTCTGAGCTTATTCAACCTTTCTTCATAAGGCAAGCCCTCCAGTCCAGGCAGCATCCTGGTAAACCTTCTTTGCACCCTCTCCAAAACATCTGTCTCTTTCCTGTAGTAGGGCAACCAGAACTGGACACAATATTCCAATGTTTCGGACATAAGCCTTAATTTTCCACCCAAATGTGTTGTATCATCTGATTATGGGGACCTTATGCAACATTAACATTAACTCTTTCAGAACCATTACCTTTTACAGCCATGCCCTGATGTAAATTCTCACCTGACTGGACAGCCCTGGACAGTGAGCTCAAGTCTCTGTGAGAGTGTATCTTGACCACAACACCTACTGGCTCAAGCACAGAAATGCTACCAGTAGAGTCACAGTTATATCACAGCCAAAGGCTTGTCATGTTTACACTGTCCCATTGACTCAAGCTGCATCTGCCATGCTGAGCCTTTGTATTGGGGAGCAGCTTTCTTATTTTACTCGGCATTGCATTTTATGGAACAATGTGATCATCTGGTTTCAGATGCATCCCAGTCAACGTCCCATTCTGAATTACACATTTCTTTAACACTTGTCTTTGATTGATCCAGTTGACATTTAATGAAACACTGAGTGGCTCAGTGATTAGCACTGCCCCCTCACAGTGCCAGGGACACAGGTTAGATTCCACCCTCAAACAATTGTCTGTGTGGAGCTTGCACATTCTCCCCATGTCTGCGTGGTTTTCCAACAGGTGCTGCAATTTCCTTCCACAGTCCAAGATCCAAAGGTGTGCAGGTTAGGAAAATTAGCCACGGGAAATGCAGAGTTATAGGATGTGTTGAGTGGGATATTCTTCATAGGGTCAGTGTGGACTCATTGGGCCGAATTGCTGTTTCTGCAGCGATTCTATGATTCCATTCTTGACAAGTTGCTCAGATGTGCTGTCTGTCAACCAAAAACAAAATGTATGTATGAACTTAAGAGCTTCTAGAGTTCTGTGAGTCATCTGTACTGACATGACATTAGTTTTTAACATACCATTAAGCTCTTGGTATGTGCTGTTGGCTGTTCATGGTATCCAACACTCTGTGGAGACAAAATGCTGGCCTGAATGGATTGGTTGGACTGGAGGGTCTGTTTCCATGATGTATGACTCTGTGACTCTGTAACTCTGTAACATGACTTTATGAATAGTGGGATATCAGTTTAGATTTGATACTGAAGCAAGACTTGAACTACAGCTTTCCGATTCATTGTGGTCACTGATCGAGGGGTGAAATCTGGGCTGGAGAGGATAATTCCAGTTGAAGAGGTGGCATTGGCACAAATAAACTGGGCTGAATGATCTCCTTTGGGACTCAGTACGACTTGAGTAACACTCCACCAACCTGCAGTCCTCCTGGCTTAAGGGCATAGGTTTAGGGAAAGATATAAAAGAGACCTAAAGGGCAACTTTTTCAAACAAAGGGTGGTACGTGTATGGAATGGGCTGCCAGAGGAAGTGGTGGAGGCTGGCATAATTACAATATTTAAAAGCATCTGGCAGGACATATGAATAGAAAGGGTTTGGAGGGATATGGGCCGGGTGCTGGCAGGGGGACTAGATTGGGTCAGGATATCGGGTCAGCATGGACGGGTTGGACCGAAGGTTCTGTTTCTTTGCTGTACATCTCTATGACTCTATGGCTTAAACTCTCTTGTTGTAGCAGTTTTATCACATCTATTAGTTCCTGATATTTATGTGTTGGAAGCAGTTCAGAGAAGGTTTGCTAGACTTATACCTGGAATGGGCAGTTTGCCATACGAGTAAAGATGGGACTGGCTGGCCTTGCATTTAGAAGAGTAGGAGGCAACCTAACTGAAATAGAAACAAAAACCGAAAGGACTGTGGATACTGGAAATCAGACACAGAAACAGAAATTGCTGGAAAAGCTCAGCAAGTCTGGCAGCACCTGTGGAGAGAAATCAGAATTAATGTTTTGTGTCGAGTGACCCTTCCTCAGGACTGAGTTCTGATTTCTCTCCACAGATGCTGTCAGACCCGCTGAGCTTTTTCAGCAATTCCTGTTTTTGTTTCTGAAATAGAAACAACCTGACGATCTGGATGCAGAAAGGATCTTATGGGAGTAAATAGAACAATGGGTCACTGTTTAACAAACAGGCATAAGGAAAACTAAACTCCTCGTAGAGCACCCCAAGTCTTTGGGACCCTCTTCCTCAAGACATGACGGAAGCAGTGGCTTTGAATCTTTTTTAAAGCAACTTTAAATAGATCTTTGGAACCAATGAGTGAAAGGGTACGGAGGGTAGATGGGAATGCGGAGTAATGTGATTGAACAGCTGAACAGGCTCAAGGGGTCAAACTTCCTACTCCTGCTTCTAACACACGTGTCCACATGTTCCTCCACATTCATGTTGTATTTGTACTACCACATCAATCTTCAGAATACATCGCTGATAATACAAGGGTTTTTATATGCTACACATGTGGTGCATACTTGATATGATGAAACACCTCAGTATTAGAGCTTAATGACTCCATATAAAATTATACAGTAAACACACTTCTATTAACTGATATGTTTTGACGGCAGTAAAAAAAATACTTCAATTATGTTGCCTTTCATCTGCTGATAAACATTAGGAATGTGACCCAAATCTGACTTAGTTGGCAACACAGAATTCATACCGCTACTTCAGACAATTTTGATCTCAATGTCAACAGCAGTGAGTTCCATCGCTGCTGAGTTCACAGCATCATGCAGCGCATAAAGAGGCCATTCAGCCTCCTGTGCCTGTGCTAGCCAATTCGACAGAACAATCTAACCATGTCGTCAACCTATTGCCAGAATATGCTGACTGACATCACGATCGTCCATCTTCTCTTTTCAAAATGTCTGCACTTCCATTGTCTGCCAGACGCTGCTATAAAAGAAAGAGGCTTACATTTAAATAGCACCTTTTGTGGGTGCAGGACATCCCAGTGCTTGTTACAGCCAATGTAGCATTTTCGAATTGTAATCACTGCTGTGGTCCAAAAATCGTAGCAACCAGTTTGTTCACAGGGAACTCCCGCAAACTGTGACAGAGTAAAGCAGTTCATCTGTTTTTGTAACCTTTATTGAGGGATAGATGGGAAACTCACATGCACTTCCTTGAAGGAAATGCTATTGTATCTTACACATCCTCTTGATAAACGCCATGTGTGAAAATCAACACTGCAGCATTCCCTCAATACTGTATTGGAGTACCACATTTCATTTTTTGTTTTCAAGTCTTGCAGCAGGACCTGAACCCTTAACCCACTGATACTGAGGTGGAGATGTTACTATTTGAGCCAATACTTTACAGTCAGTTGACTGTTTAGTATCATTTTGAAGAGTTATTGAGGAGAATTGGAGGCTTGCCCCACTGCTACAGGAACAGGCCCGGGGCCTGATTTAGTTAACAGGTTTACCTCCCATCCACAACTGGGAGGATATTATCAGACCCATGAGGATATTGGTAGTTCCAGGTGGGTGGGTGGATTTGGGCTGGGGATCCCCACTTGTGGGAGAGAAGATGCGGGGAAGACGATGTCCTGCACAGCAGAGACCTCAGTGTCACTACCCCAACAACGCTCAAGGCCTGAATTTAAATTGCTGCCACGTCCTGATTATTTCATTGGCTTCCATCAAACATGTTAGTAACTTGCTTGTCCACAATGTGACTCTTACTGTGGGAGTTTAGCAGAAAAAGTGAGAGGACCCCGGCCTACATCCGATGGAAATCGGACTGTGATCTGTATATAGGTTCTGAGCAAGAGATGGAAATGCAATGCGGAGAAAAACCGTGGTACAATATGTGGTAATGACCTAAAATCCACTGCTTCCGAGGCTGATGGAAGTGGAGGCAATTGACCTACTCAAAAGGACGCGAGCTACAAGCTCAGGGAAGATACATTTGGAGGACTACAGGGACAGAATTGGGGAATGGGATTTAACGATTGTAATGCAGAGAGTCAGCATGGACCAAAAGGCCATTATAGCAGTAAAAGAGGACTAACTTGGCTCCTGACCAGTTCTTTTATTATCTATCAAAGATCAATTTCAGGGTTGGGATAAAAATAGCTGATTTATTAGTTGGTGCTAACAAGAACTGTCATTGTGCACTGCAGCCTTTACACTGGGCATTGGGTTGTAGTGTAACATCAGCTGTTGCTGAATGGTGAACACTTTCAGTTCTGAATCCCCGGGTTATACATTCCAGAAAACCCCAGCCAGAAACTAACGTGTGAAATGTTAATGGAAACCTGGCCAATGGGTGCAGTTCAAATCCCTTGCTTCTCACTCTCCTTTGGATAGTCCGATCTTCTACAGTCTGTGTCATCATCGATGGTGTGATCCCAGCCTTGAGATCCTTATTTTCATACCGTATCCTGTGAGAGAAAAATGTAGCTTTCATTCAAACTGTTGGAAGCAATTTGCCAGAATCTCTCATGGGACCTGGTGTAAGGAAGAAAAAGCCCTCAGATATCTCTCTGAACCAGAACTAGCAGAGAATTGGATGACCTACAAGTTGACAAGTAATAAGCAGCACTTTGATTTTGTCTCCGAATCAATATCCTTTCTGTTTGTCAATTAAGTAAGAATGGTGGATCTATTCCCAGTTCATTGTCTATGCCCTCATCATGCAGCAGCCAATCTAATTAGCTGCCACACAAAACCGGGGAGACAATGCAGACATCAGCGAAGTCATGTTCAGCAAAAAGAAAAAGAAGTGATTGTGTGTACCTTACTGAAGCTAATACCAAATCCTTTCCTTGCTACATTTAATGCCAACACTGTCAGGTACAATGTTGAAAACAATCATCTATCCAACTAACGATGATGCTAGTTCAAATCATAGAGTCATAGAGTTGTACAGCATGGAAACAGATCCTTCGGTCCAACCCATCCATACGACCAGATATCCCAACGCAATCTAGTCCCACCTGCCAGCACCCGGCCCTTATTCCTGCAAACCCTTCCTATTCACATACCCATCCAGATGCCTTTTAAAAGTTTTTAACGTACTAGACTCCACCACTTCCACCCTCTGCATGAAAACATTGCCCCTCAGCTCTCTTTTATATCTAAACCTATGCCCTCTAGTTCTGGACTCCCCCACCCCAAGGAAAAGTCTTTGTCTATTTATCCTATCCATGCCCCTCATGATTTTATAAACCTCTATAACGTCAGCCTTCAGTGTCCGATGCTCCAGGGAAAACAGCCCCAGCCCATTTAACCTCTCCATATAGCTCAAATCCTCCAAACTGGCAAAATCCTTCTAAAAGAAAGTGAGGACTGCAGATGCTGGAGATCAGAGCTGAAAATGTGTTGCTGGAAAAGTGCAGCAGGTCAGGCAGCATCCAAGGAGCAGGAGAATCAATATTTCGGGCATGAGCCCTTCTTCAGGAATGAGGAAAGTGTGTCCAGCAGGCTAAGATAAAAGGTGTTCTCTGAAACGTTCCACAAGTAGGCGGCCTGTCTCCCCAATATAGAGGAGGCCACATCGGGTGCAGCGGATGCAGTAAATGTGGAGGTGCACGTGAATTTGTGGCGGATATGGAAGGATCCCTTGGGACCTTGGAGGGAAGTGAGGGGGGAGATGTGGGCGCAGGTTTTGCATATTTTGCAGTTGCAGGGGAAGGTGCCAGGAGTGGAGGCTGGGTTGGTATGGGGTGTGGACCTGACGAGGGAGTCACGGAGGGAGTGGTCTTTTCGGAACGCTGATAGGGGAGGGGAGGGAAATATATCCCTGGTGGTGGGGTCCGTTTGGAGGTGGCGGGAATGACGACGGATGATACGATGTATATGGAGGTTGGTGGGGTGGTAGGTGAGGACCAGTGGGGTTCTGTCCTGGTGGCGATTGAAGGGGCGGGGCTCAAGGGCGGAGGAGCCGGAAATGGAGGAGATGCGATGGAGAGCATCGTCAACCACGTCTGAGGGGAAATTGAGGTCTTTGAAGAAGGAGGCCATCTGGGTTGTACGGTATTGGAACTGGTCCTCCTGGGAGCAGGTGCAGCGGAGATGAAGGAATTGGGAATATGGGATGGCGTTTTTACAGGGGGCAGGGTTGGAGGAGGTGTAATCTAGGTAGCTGTGGGAGTTGGTCAGTTTATAGTACATGGCAGTGTATAAAATCCTTTCTCAACCCTTTCAGGTTTCACAACATCCTTCTAATAGGAAGAAAACCAGACTTGCACACAATATTCCAACAGTGGTCCAACCAATGTCTTGTAGAGCTGCAACATGACCATTTTGAAAGCAAATCTTACACTTGATTTAGAAGGTCAGAAATCACAGAACACCAGGTTATAGTCCAATAGATTTATTTGAAATCACAAAGCTTTTGGAAGGGCAGCGCTCCAACAACTTGTGATTTCTAATAAACCTGTTGGACTCTAACCCCGTGTGCTGTGACTTCTGACCAGTCCAACACCAGCACCTCCACATCATGATTTAGAAGTGTCACTTCTCCCTGTAAATAATCTTGCTTCATCCCAGGGCACTGAGCTGAACTTTGCACTTATAGAGTCATAGAGATGTACAGCATAGAAACAGACCCTTCGGTCCAACCCGTCCATGCCGACCAGATATCCCAACCCAATCTAGTCCCACCTGCCAGCACCTGGTCCATATCCCTCTAAACCCTTCCTATTCTTTTATTTTAAACAGTGTGGAAACAGGCCCTTCGGCCCAACAAGTCCACACCAACCCGCCGAAGCGCAACCCACCCAGACCCTATTCTCCTACACCTAACACTACGGGAAATTTAGCATGGCCAATTCACCTAACCTATACACGTTTGGACTGTGGGAGGAAACCAGAGCACCCAGAGGAAATCCACACAGACACGGGGAGAATGTGCAAACTCCATACAGTCAGTCGCCTGAGGCGGGAATTGAACCAAAGTCTCTGGCACTGTGAGGCAGCAGTGCTAACCACTGTGCCACCGTGCCACCCACTAATTCCTTATAGATTGGATTTAAAGTGGAGGACTCTATTCTGTGTCTCAGTTCACTCGTAGCAGCAAATTGTTACAGCGCAGAAAGAGGCCATTCAGCCCATTGAGTCAGTGATAGTTTTTTGCAAGAGCAGTTCAGCTTGTCCGAACACCACCGCCCTTTCCCTGTAGCTCAGTATCCTACAAGCAGCTCCTCGACTTTTATCTGTAAAGTGCTTATTCAATTCCTAAGCAGTAACTGAGTCAACTTTCAGCACCCTCTCAGATGGTGTATTCCGTACCCTAACCATTTTCTTCATAAGATAGTTTTTCACATTGCCTTGAGTTCCTTTGCCAATCACCTTACATATGGATCTTTTTATACTTGAATTTTCCAACGATGGGTACAATTTCTCTTTGCTTTCTCTCCCCGATCCCTTATGAACATCTCAAACAACTCGCCTCCCATCCTTCTCTTCTGAACGGAGAACAATTTCAGTCTCTCCAAGTCTCTCATCCTTGGAGGGATTCTACTGAAACTAAACCCACTCTCAGAATTGTTTAGAGAAACCTATGTATATATTTGCAGTGGATAACTGTACTCCAGGAAACATCTTGAAAACCCAATAACTTTAGAATCAACCAGTTCAGAGATGTTATTACACATCTCTGGAGTTGGTGGGATTTGAACCCAGACCCAGCCAAGAGGGAGCGAGCCTACCTCTGTATCACAAAAGCCCCAATTATCCTGACATAAGCTTGTCAATCTTATAGAGAGACTTATTGACATCACTACACCCCAATATGCTTGGGCATTATTGCTCTGCTTTGTCTGCAAGTTCTGGAGAGACTCAACAGGTCTGGCAGCATCTGGGAAGAGAGAAACGGAGTCAACTGCAGTATGACTGTTCAGAACTGAGAGGTCTGGGAGTTGATTGAAGAGGGTCCTGAAGCACCATCAGCTTCTGGTACTGCACAGAATCCATTAGTTACTTTAAAGCCTGTCTGAAGCTTAATGATTTGGGACTCATGCAGTACAGCCTTCTCAACGTTCAGTGTGACATCGTTCCCAGTAACTGGTTCCAATTCTCAGAAGAATTGTACGACAAACTGGCTCAGCAGACTTCATCAATAATGAAAAGGAGCTGGTGTTGGACTGGGGTGAACAAAGTTAAAAATCACCCAACACCAGGTTACAGTCCAACAGGTTTATGTGGACATATTAGCTTTTGATCTTGTGCTATAAATTCCGTGTCTTATAATCCTGCCCCACGAGCTACCTGTTGAAGGAGCAGTGCTCCAAAGACTTCCAAATAAACCTGTTGGACTATAACCTGGTGTTGGGTGATTTTTTTGACTTCATCAATATCATTTTTTGCAGTGTTCCCGGCCTCTGAGAAAACAGAGTCCAAATTCTACTTTGAGCATGCTAGCTAGCAGAGACTGTGCTGTATGCTTGCCTCTTGAATGTACACTGCATTTGCGTAGCACCTCTCAGTGCAAGAGGGAATCTTTGTGAACATCACAGCCACCAAAGTACTTTATCAAGTACAGAGTCGCTGATGCAAATTAGTGAATGCAGCAGCTAATGTGTACACAGCAAGATCCTGCAAGCAGCTTCTCTCCATTTTGTCATCTCCATTGGTGATATTATCACTGGTTTCTACTTCCAGTAGAAGTAAAACAGGACCCTGTGACTGTAAAACCAGGGATGGGACATAATTGATGGTTCTGTACAGGCAGAGGGACTTCCAAGTAGTTTCAAAATATCCCATAGTGTCTGACATAGAGAAAAGTTAGCAAACAATAGATGAAAGCAGTCAGAAATTCTAAATAAATTGCCCGTCAGCTCATATGACCGCAGTCTATATATAATAATTACATAAATTAGAATCTAATAGGGAATAATTTTTCTATCTAAAATTGTTATTGGTTTCTATTGATACCATTAGCCTATCTATAAAACGCTCAGCTGAGGTCATAACTGAAATGTGATTATCCTGGAGGTAATCTCCTGTTGCATAAAATCATATTACTGACTGTTATGGATTTATCTAATAAAGAATAATAAATCAGATCAAGATTTCTGTGGCAGGAAGAACAGCAAAGAGTGACAATTCATCGCTGAGTGCTTTTGAGCCAATCTTCAGCTTAATGATTTGGAGCAAAGCCCTCTCTGAGGTTCAACATTCAGTGTAATGTGGTTCCCATTCCTGGTTTTAGTTTGGTTCCAATTCTTAGAAGAATTTCCAACAAACTGACTTCGAAAGCCTACTTCATCAATGTCAGATTTTGCTGCTGTGCTGTGTTACAGGACTTTTAGTCTCTGAGAAAAGAGACTGCACTGTGATTGTTGGTCTTACTGAAACACTCTTGCAGAGGGAACACAATAAGCTAGTCTGCTGCAGTAAGCGCTTCGAGGTTTTGGGGATCAGAAGACCATTGGGCCCAATGAAGTCTGCCCTCTACTGATCAGTGTAGCATCTGCCATTGTATCACGTCCCCAAAACATTCCCTTTCACAAGGACCACATTTCATTGCTCTCCAAACTCATTTAGAAAATTTAGGGCATTCAATGTTACAATTCCTGACGTGGACCCACGTGAAATGAATTCCATTAAATCAGTCCAGTAGCTTCAGTGCACACCGATCAAGTAGAAATAAAAAATGTTTATGATTATCTTATAATGTCCTTGACTGTTTTAAAGTGAAAATAAAAGGTTCAATTTACATGGCACCTTCCATAACCTCAAGCTTTTGCAATCCAACATGTTCTTTGTTAGCACTTATTCACCGCTTTAATGTGAGAGAATGTAGTTAAAGTATGCACAGCAAGATCCCACAAACAGCAACATGATGACAACATAATAATCTGCTGGTTAGTTGGTTTAAGGTCAGAAGTCACACCAGGTTATAGTCCGACAGGTTTATTTGAAATCACAAGCTTTTGGAGCACAGCTCCTTTACCTGACAAAGGAGCAGCGCCCCGAAAGCTTATGATTTCAAATAAACCTGTTGGACTAAAATCTGGCGTGATCTCTGTCCTTGTCCACCCCAGTCCAACACTGGCACCTCCACATCATAGTTGGTTTCTGATCATATTTGAAGGCACTCCATGCAAAATATCAGTTTCCATCATTCCATTTCCATCATCCACTATTTTAATTTCAGACACCCACTTATCTCTGTCATGGGCAATCCTGCTTTATCATCTCTGTACTTTCTCTGTTAGACTAGTCCTGTAGGGGTGGCTGTGCAATCTACTACTGATTTATACTCGACATGCCATTGCGGCACAAATCTCTGAGTTAAAGGCCATAAAGCTACTCATGTGGCTAATATTGGAGATGGTGGCACAGTGCTCATGTCATTGTATGAGTAATCTAGGGGTTTGGGTTCAATTCCCACCTTGGTAACTGGTGGAATTTAAGTTCAATCAATAACATCTGGAATCTATAATTAATTTCAGTAATATAGCTACAATACCCTTATTGTAGAAAATCCTCCCAACACACACACAAGGAGTAGTGACTCGATGATACATTAGATAAGCACAGCATACAATGAGGCACCTTTAATATATGGGAAGAGTTTTATTTGAATAATACCACTGACGAGGAACTTCACTTACATCAAAAGTTAAGAGAAGCAGGGATTGTTCTTCTTTGAACAGAGATCAATATCACCAACTTACCTCTTACATTTATGTATGGTATCTGTCTTGGTTACAGTACTCCGAAACCAAGAGTCTGGCATTTCGAGGCAGTAAAACTCATCAATTGTTTTGATGAAGTCACTGTTTTCATTGGCAGAAGGGTCAGTAACACAGGGACGTGGGTTTGAACTGATCGGCAGAAGAACTAGAGTCGAGGAGAGAATTTATGTTTTTTTTCCACATCAAGTTTTAGATTAGATTTCCTACAGTATGGAAACAGGCCCTTCGGCCCAACAAGTCCACACTGACCCTCCGAAGAGTAATCCACCCCCAACCCTACATTTACCCCTAACTAATGCACCTAGCACTATGGGCAATTTAGCATGGCCAATTCACCTATCCTGCACATCTTTGTGGACTGTGGGAGGAAACTGGAGCAGAGGAAACCCACATAGACACAAGGAGAATGTGCAATCTCCACACAGACAGTTGCCCAAGAGCTGGAATCGAATGGAGGTCCCTGATGCTGTGAGGCAGCAGTGCTAACCACTGAGCCACCATGCCGCCCTTGCTCTCACCTGAAATGCACAGCTTGAAAGGAAGCTTGGCCCATAGTTCTCAGTCTGGTTATGAACAGCAACAATCTCTGCCCATACAACTCTGTCCAGCTTCCTCATGGTTTTGAAAGTTTCTATCAAATTTACTCTGAGCCTTCACCATTGTAAGAAAAACAGTCCCAACTTCTCCAACCTTTCCTTATAACTGACATGTCTCATCCTTGGAATGAGCTGTATTTTTAATGTCAGATTCTCAGATTCAATGAGAAGCATGTTTAGCAAGAGAGAATCACCCGGATCCTTATCTATCACACCCATTGTAATGAGCGCAGTCAATGCTTTAGGAAAATCTTCCTGAATGTACCATCTCCATCCACATCCCTATTTTCAACGCTGCACTGAATTTATAGCAGTTGCTCTTCATCTCTGCAATAGAGATTGGCTTGAAAAGGTGCTAACATGTTAAGGGAAGTACCTTGCCACAACATATGCATTATTTGTTCTCAACTCACTGCAGTGACTGCAACTGTAATATTTAACTGAGCTTCAATATCCAGAGCTGTGACTTGCTCAAACATAAAATGAAAGTTAAGCAATTTCAGTAAAGCACCCTTATTAAAATGAAGCTGTGTTGAAAGCACAAGAGTTGGAAATTTGTGAAGAGGAATACAAACTAGTTGATGAAGTAATAGCGCTCCAAAAGCTAGTGCTTCCAAATAAACCCGTTGCACTATAACCTGGTGTTGTGTGATTTTTAACTGAATACAATTAAAGCACAGTATTTGAGAAAACAGCATTAGGAACCCAATTATGGTCCTTGACTAATATAGTGGCCACTTCAATATAAATAAGCCAAATGACTTTAAAGTTATGAAATACAGTTGATTATACTCTGAAAAAACATTATCATTCAAGTTACTTATGAAATTGTTCTGGGAGCATCTGGATAAAAGCTATTTCTTAAATTCTTGCCTGGCATAATACCAACAGGAAATAGTTCTTTTTGGTCTTAATACTGAATTGTGGTAATTTTATACAATGTTTTTCCCAACACATAAACATTGTCCTTTATTTTAAATTGGTGAGTGCTCCTTTTTCCACAGATTGAATTTTATAATTCTCATCAAACAGGCTTCATTTCCCCAGGGTAAAAACAATGACTGCAGATGCTGGAAACCAGATTCTGGATTAGTGATGCTGGAAGAGTACAGACTGCTCCTTGGATGCTGCCTGAACTGCTGTGCTCTTCCAGCACCACTAATCCAGAATTCATTTCCCCAGCACTGGTCATAGAGTTGGTCTATTTCTAAGCCTGCCCAGCATGTATAGAAGGAAGGAATTTGTATTGATATAAGACCTTACCATGTCCTCAGGACACCCCACAGGATTTCACAACTAAAAAGATCCTTTTCAACATCTGTTCTTTACTGATTTGCAGGAAAGTGTAGCAGTTAGTGTACTAACAGTAAAACCTTGGGATGGAGGTGGGAATTATTTTAAGAAAGACTTGCAGTAATATCACATTTTGATGACCAGCAAACATCTCAAAACACTTTCCAGCAAATAAAATATTTTATGTGGGAGAGCAAGAGTCTGTTTGTGTCTGTATGTGGGAATGTCTGTGTCCTTGCAAAAGAGAATACGAGAGAGAGTGAGTGTATGTCTGTCTGTGTGTATGGACATAATCAGTTTGAATCTCACCATCAACAGCAACAACAACAAAAACTGAAATTGCTGGAAAAGCTCAGCAGGACTGAAAGAATCTGTGGAGAGTTAACATTTCAGTGTTAAACATTCCAGTGACCCTTCTTTAGAACTGACGGTAGCTAGGACAATGTTGAATATCCTGCCTTTCCAAACTCTTCCAGCATCGAATCTCATCATGGCAGTGAAAGGAATTTTTAAAACAAAAATCTGGAATTAAAGGATTGGTAACCATTGGTGTAAAAACCCATCTGGTTCACTAATGTCCTTTAGAGAAGGAAAGCCGCCATTTTCACCCAGTTTGGCCTACATGTGAATGCAGACTCACAGTAATGCTGCGATTTTACAGGACACTGGTTAGGCCACTTTTGGAATATTGCATTCAATTCTGGTCTCCTTCCTAATTAGAAGGATGTTGTGAAACTTGAAAGGGTTCAGAAAAGATTTACAAGGATGTTGCCAGGGTTGGAGGATTTGAGCTGTAGGGATAGGCTGGATAGGCTGGGGCTGTTTTCCCTGGAGCGACGGAAGCTGAGGAATGATCTTATAAAATCATGAGTGGCATGGATAGGGTGAATAGACAAAGTCTTTTCCCTGAGGTGGGGGAGTCCAGAACTAGAGGGCATAGGTTTAGGGTGAGAGGGGAAAGATATAATAGGGACCTAAGGGGCAGCTTTTTCACACAGAGGGTGGTACGTGTATGGGATGAGCTGCCAGAGGAAGTGGTGGAGGCTGGTACAATTACAACATTTAAAAGGCATCTGGATGGGTACATGAATAGAAAGGATTTAAAAGGATATGGGTTAGGATATCTGTTTGGCATGGATGATTTGGACTGAAAAGTCTGTTTCTGTGATGTACATCTCTATGACATTAAGACTCTTAACTGGTGTCTGGGCAATTCAGGATTGGTGGTTAATGGTGGCCTAGCCAGTAATATCCATATCCCGTGAATGATTAAATAAATGTAGGAAATGTGACAGCCAATTCACGTACAGCAAACTTCCACTAACAACAGTGTGATAATGACCAGACACTGGGTTGGTAAAGTTTATTGAATGTGGGACAGGCCAGGACACTAGAGATAACTCTGCTCTTCTTCAGATTCGGCCTATTGGATCTTATACATTTATCTGAACAGTCAGTCTTGGTTTTAAAACACAGCATCTCTGACAGTACAGTATTTCCTCAACATTTAACTGGAATGACTGTAAAGCATTGTGGGTATCCTGAGGTTGTGAAAAGTGCTAGAGGAACTTTAAAATCTTTCTTTCTTTCATTCGCTGTCTCATCAGATTTGCTATTTTCAGCAGTAAGTGTGATCATAAATAATGGCAGAACTAAATGACATCTGCCAGCTAAATGTATACATTATTAGTTAGTCCAAATATATTCTCTCCTTTAAGTACAAGGCTTGATTCGTTGAGTTGGTTTTCAAATAATTTTAATCAGTTGATGAGCAAAAAAAATAGCCTTATTGTATTTGACTTTCAATATATTATAATTTAAATATTACAGAGACAGAATGAAATTTAAAATCTCTGAAAAATTGGCTCCTTGGCTTCTCAAATTAAATAGCATACTCATGAACCTTGCATTCTGCTTTTCCAATTCCGAGTAGATTAGATTTCCATTTCCAAGGTTACATTGATGAAGGATGAACAGAGTTTCAGCCTATATCGAAATTCAGAACAGTTGCTTAGATACAAAAGATTAAAATAACATAAAGCGTGCCTCAGACAGTATTGTATTCATACTGCAATCTTAAACTACCATTCATGGAAATTATCTCTGCTGGGAGTAATTCACAGATCTGGGCTGCTCACAAAAACAAGCTCTGTCCCAACTGATAAGAATGTAGGATCACAGACGATCGTGATATTAAAAATATAGACTAGGCTGTTACCAAATCAAATTGTATTCCAGGTCGCACAAATGACTGTCCCATGTCAAAATAAGGTCATTCTAGCTTTGCACAAGTGTTTTATTTGCAATCTGCAGGTTTCTGATGTGAATGGTGAACCTGTAATTATGTAGCACTACAGCCAAAAAAATACTTTTGATGTCATAAACGTAGTGGACAACGCAGCCAGCAAACAGCCGCAAAAACCAAAGTGATAAATGAGCCCATCATCTGCTTCTTATTGATGTCTTTGAGGACTCGGACACCAGAAATTTCCTTAACTCTACTTCCAATCATACCATGTTAATCCTTACATGCACTTGGAAAGATAGATGGGGCCTTACTTTAGCTTTCCCATCAAAATAGAGTGCCCCCTTCCCCACCCCCCCCCCCCCCCCCCCCCCCTCACCCCAGAGTGTGGCATTCCCTCAGTGCTGCACTGCAGTAGAATATATGTTAAAATCTCTAGATTCACACCTGAATCCAAAACTTTCTACTTCAGAGCTGCTGAAAATGCTACCCTTGAGCCAAGACTGACATCTGAAGGAAGTGGGCTGCTAGCATTTTGAGGTTTTGTTCAAGTGATAATGAAAGATAAAACATTTTTCACAACAATTAGTCATCTCAAAGATCTTTGCAGCCCATGAACCAATTTTAGTCTGCACTGTTGGAACATATAAAAATGTTTACATTCAATTCCTTATATGCCTTGTAACATAAAGGCCAGAAATTTCCTTTAAGTTTCTATTGACTCTGCCCAAGATAGAGTCATAGAGGTGTATAGCTCAGATACAGACCCTTCAGTCAAACTCATCCATGCCGACCAGATATCTTAACCTAATCTAATCCCATTTGCCAGCACTTAGCCCATATTCCTCTAAACCCTTCCTACTCACATACCCATCAAAATGCCTTTTAAATGTTGCAATTGTACCAGCCTCCACCACTTCCCCTGGCAACTTATTCCATACATGTACTACCCTCTGCGTGGAAACGTTGTCTCTTAAGTCTCTTTTAATGCTTTCCTCTCTCACATTAAACCTATGCCTTTGGTTTTGAACTTCCCTATCCTGGGAAAACGGCCTTGGCTATTCATCCTATCCATTTCCCTCATGATTTTATAAACCTCTATAAGGTCACTGCTCAGCCTCCGACACTCCAGGAAAAACAGCCACAGCCTATTCAGTTTGTCCCTCTAGCTCAAACACTCCAACCCTGGCAACATCCTTGTAAGTATTTTCTGCACCCTTTCAAGTTTTGCTATTTCTTTCCTATAACAGGGAGACCAGAATTGAATGCAATATTCCAAAAGTGCCCGAATTAACAGACAGCCACAACATGATGTCCCAACTCCTATACTCAATGCACTGACCAATAAAGGTAAGCGTACCAAATGCCTTCTTCACTATCCTGTCTATCTGCAATTCCACCTTCAAGGAGCTATGTACCTGCACTCCAAGGCTTGGCAACGCACCCTGGACCTTACCATTAAATATTGTAAGTGAGACTGAACATACAAAAAATATGCGATGAGAAAGTGAGGACTGCAGATGCTGGAGATCAGAGCTGAAAAATGTGTTGCTGGAAAAGCGCAGCAGGTCAGGCAGCATCCAAGGAGCAGGAGTATTGACGTTTCGGGCATAAGCCCTTCTTCAGTAATGAGGAAGGTGTGCCAAGCAGGCTAAGATAAAAGGTAGGGAGGAGGGACTTGGAGGAGGGGCATTGGGATAAAAGGTAGGGAGGAGGGACTTGGGGGAAGGTCGTTGGGATACACTGGCACCACTCCCCACCTTTCCCTCAGCTACATCGATGACTGTATCGGCGCTACCTCGTGCTCCCACGAGGAGGTTGAACAGTTCATCCACTTTACTAACACCTTCCACCCTGACCTCAAATTTACCTGGACAGTCTCAGAATCATACCCTGCCCGTCCTAGACCTTTCCATTTCTATCTCGGGCGACTGACTCAACACGGACATTTACTATAAACTGACCGACTCCCACAGCTACCTAGAATACACCTCCTCCCACCCTGTCCCCTGTAAAAACGCCATCCCATATTCCCAATTCCTTCGCCTCCGCCGCATCTGCTCCCAGGAGGACCAATTCCAATACCGAACAACCCAGATAGCCTCCTTCTTCAAAGACCGCAATTTCCCCCCCGACGTGATCGACGATGCCCTCCACCGCATCTCCTCCACTTCCCGCTCTTCTGCCCTTGACCCCTGTGCTGTATGTCGACTCAGTTCCTGGAACTGTCTCCAGCTTTTCTCCCAATCCATTAGACAGGCTCCTTGGACTGAGAAACTTAATGATAGCAATCATCATGTTTATGGATATGATCTGTCTAGATTATCCCACTCCCCGCACCTCCCCCCCTCCCCATCACCCCCACCTCCCAGTCACCCGAGCACTCTCACTAGGCAGCTGGAGAACAGAATACCCCCCAGTACCAGCTGCTGGTGGGAGAATCAGAATGACACGAATAATTGTGATGGATTTATTGAAGCATAAGAAACAGTCCAGCATCTACATGGATTCTCATTTTGAAAACAGACATGCTGTTTGTTTTTTCGGATGGAAAGTGCTGAAAACCGAAGCAGCAGGGCTGGATCGACACCCTGGATCACTTCCTCTGATACGGAGGAAGCAGAGACCCTGCTCCTGCTACTTTCCCCCTCGTTGTCTTGAGAAAATCATTGCTCTTTCCTTTTCTCCACTGATCTCTGGCCTATCACCCTCACCTTAACCTCCTTCCACCTATCGCATTCCCAACGCCCATCCCCCAAGTCCCTCTTCCCTACCTTTTATCTTAGCCTGCTTCGCACACCTTCCTCATTCCTGAAGAAGGGCTTATACCTGAAACGTCGATTCTACTGCTCCTTGGATGCTGCCTGACCTGCTGTGCTCTTCCAGCAACACATTTTTCAGCTCATCCAAAAAATATGTCCAATGTTTTGTGTCGACACAATTCTACTTAGAAGGATCAAGGGTATTTAAAATATTTTGGAAAGGACCGATTGTCAACCATAGGATAGGACCTCCCTCAGACACTTGAAAGGTTGGAATCTGTTGTAAGCATGGCCTTTTTCTACCCACGCAGGATACAAAACCTCAACCAGACCAAAAGGAATTTTAGCACTTAGAATCCTTTGGAATAACAATGTCTATCAGGTCCAACAACATTCCCTATTTCGCAATCCTTTTCATGAAGATGACCTTCTCAAAACAGGAGATGATTGCCACTGCAGCGCCACAAACCCCTTAACAAATTTGGAGGGTTTTAATCTCCTTACATAAAAAGACAGCTACCTGATGAAGGAGCAGCGTTCCGAAAGCTAGTGCTTCCAAATAAACCTGTTGGACTATAACCTGGTGTTATGTGATTTTTAATTTTGTACACCCCAGCCCAACACTGGCTCCTCCACAACATATGTAAAAAGAGGAGAGGCTGCAGTGGAGACAGGCCGGAAGTGCCGACCACACTGATTTCTGTCGTATGAAGAGCACTTGAGAAGGTTGGGCCTGTAACTCTCCACTGACCTTATAGAGGTTTATAAAATCATGAGGGGAATGGATAGGGTGAATTGCCCAGGGTAGGGAAGTTCAAAACCAATGGCTTAGATTTAAAGTGAGAGGGGAAAGATTTAAAAGAGACCTAAGAAACAACATTTTCAAGCAGAGGGTGGTACATGTATGGAATGAGCTGCCAAAGGAAGTGGTGGAGGCTGGTACAATTACAACATTTAAAAGATACCTGGATGGAGTTTGGAGATGAATGGGAATTGGTCTTATTGAAATATATAAGATTCTGAGGAGGCCTAACAATAGCTTAGATGCTGACAGAATGTTTCCTGTCAGGGGGAATTTATAATGAGGGGGGATTGTTTAAAGATATACTGTCATTCATTTAAGGCAAAGATGAGGAGTCATAGAGTTGTTGAGTTTTCCAGCATGGAAAGAGGCCCTTCGGCACATCGTGTCTATGACAGTCATCAAGCAACTATCTACTCTCATACCATTTCCCAACAGAGCCCACAGTCTTGTTAGCTATGGCACTTCAAGTGGTCATCTAAATGCTTCTGAAATATTGTGAGAGGATTTGCTTCTTGCACTATCTTTTCAGGCAGTGAGTTCCAGATACCAATCACCCTCTGGGTAAAAAGAATTCTTCCTTAAATCCCCACTAAACCTCCTGCCCTTTCATCTATATTTTTCTTTCACTTGATTTATTTTATGTATCTGCATCTCAGTTGAGTTGTTCCCCTTTCAAATTGATGCTGAGTCACTTTCTCTGTCACTGTTATTTTATTGTCTCCAGGACATCCCATTAATTATCATTCCATTGGATTCAGGAGAGAAACCTTACTGTGCAGTTTGAAAAGATGTTTTTCTAATATCTTTAAAACAGAAATCAAACAATGTGCATGGTTCCAAACTCTGCTTGCTTGTTCCTCTTACAAAAAATACATACAATGTTCTCAAACTTAACTGGCAAGATTACACTTGGCATTTCTTCATTTCAAAATTGTCCAAAATTCAAATATAGCAACAATAGACCTGAGAGTTTCTTTTGCATATAGCCTCAGCTATGTTGGTTGGTCTGACAGGCGTTTAGTTATAAGGTCAAGTAATTTCTGTCAAATAGCCTATTCCATTTTTAATACAAATTAAAATAAGTTGTTTTATTTCACCGAGTTTCAGAAACAGTTATGTCCATATAAGTTGGTTTGAAACAATGGTTTTACATTGAAGATATAATCATCAGTCAGTTCAGGTTTCGCTCATTTAGAATTTTTTTTTCTCGTGGAAATTACAACTAATTCATGCATGTTCTAATTGAAGGTCTACAAATTTTCTCTTGCTTGCATACTTCAGGAACATATAGAACTTTTCCCACAATAAGAAAGTTTCTTTTTATAGCATTCAGGAACAACAAAATTTACTTTCTAACCTCTTTCAGTCAAACTAGTTTTGAATCTGTGACAGTTGAGGGTGCCCCTAGTCTTCATTCTGATTTCATCTCGTTGCAAAAGTCAGGGGAACTCTCTGTGAAAGCAACCCCATTTTCACAGAGTTCCTTTAACGTCACTAGGGAAAAAGGACTTGTGCAGGGTATTGATCACTTCCTTAACTGTGCCTGAGCGGCCTTCACCTGCCCCTAACCTTTCCCAATCCTGGGTCACATTACGTGTTGGCTTCATCTCACGACAGGGAGCCAAAGAGGAGTGTGCTCTCAATTATGTCCTCAAGGTTACCTGCCCAGTCACACCTTCTACTGGTTCACAGTTTACTGCTTGACAGGTTTTAGTTTTAGCGAAGTCAGGAGAGAAGTCTGTTTTGTGGTCATTCTCAAAGGTCAGTTTTTCCAGTTGCAGCCTTGGGCCCACTGTAGCCTTTTCCAGTTGTCGCACACTGCACTGTGTTAGATAGTAGTTTCCTGCTGCTAATTATTTTTATCCTGTAGCTTTTACATCAATTCCCGCATCTCCTTATTTTCCTTATCCATTTTGTTCCTCAGGGAGGTGATGGCCTAGTGGTATTATTGATGGCCCATTAATCCAGAGACTCAGGTAATGTTCTGGAGACCTGGGTTTTAATCCTGCCATGGTAGATGGTGGAAATTGAATTCAATAAAAAAGAATCTGGAATTAAGAGTCCGGTGATGACCATGAGACCATTATTGGGGGGAAAACCCATCTGGTTCACTAATGCCCTTTAGGGAAGGAAATTGCCATCCTTTTCTGGACTAAAAGTGTCTGACTCTTAACTGCCCTCTGGGATGGGCAATAAATGCTGACCTAGCTTGTGAATGAATCAAAAAAGTCCAGCTGGAAACCGCACTGTAGGTTAACTTATTCCAGACTGTTTCTAACTCAGTTGTTCCTTTCATTAACTCTTTTTAAAGCCAGTCAAGGACATACCCAGAATAAGCGTTGCATATTCCTCCAATTTCCAGTTCAGCTCCCCCTCCCAATGATTGGAACTGGTCCAGTAAATTAACCATTTGTCACATTTGCAAATATCCGAGTAACTTCAATCATAGGCCCAAATTAAAAACCAATTAAACCTCGACTCCTGTGGGATCATCCCAGTTCTCGTCCACTGGCACGACCACCCCCGGCAACAATTCACACTTCAGCAGTATTTTCTCTAATGAGTGGTCTGCCCAAATCTGCATAGATTGACTTCCTGTCTGCTCCCAGCTGAGAGCCACCAGTACGGTTCAACCCCCTTTGCTCAACACCACCTGGCCTGAGTCCTCTCCTCAGCTTCTGTAGATATGTAATTGGGCCACTCTCGGATAGGTATACTGCACCAACGTGGGTTATAAATGAAATATAATCACCACTTCGCAGGGCCAACTCAAGGATCCAATTGGATTATCCTGCTGACTACACCACTGGTCACTCTCCTTACTCATACCACAGGAAGACTCAGATATGCAGGTTGGTCTTATTTTCATTCAATGACCTGTTTTAGACTGAACAAAATTTGTCTGATACTCTATTCCATGGCTGTTTGGTCACTGTCCCCCATCTATCCAAATCAGAAAATTATCATTTTTAGACCCATGTGATCACATGTGTATACGTTGTTTCATTTCATAATGTATAATAAATATATATCTTCTGTTCCACGTCTTTCTTCTATCCTGCCTACAGGAGTCTGTTTATACTCTAGTCTGCTCTCAAAAGGCTAATACAGGTCTCAGTATGCACAAGGTTCCTCTTCAATCATTCCAGCTAACATGGACCTTCAGGATGTTCAGGACACATGTCTGCTAAAAGTAGCAGAGCAGTGTGTATATTGTTGCTTTACTCTTTTGAAACCTGCTTTTATACAATTTTATTTAATTCCCACTACACTGACCCTTTTGTGTTAGCAGTAGTTTTCTCTGGTAACTTATTCTTCAAACGTTTACCTTCAGCTCTTGTTTCTAAAGTTTATCATTTTTACCTCAAGCCCTGAGACTTTTCAGAATTCATGGAGAATTTGTTTTCAATTTTATTCTGCTATTTCCTGGAAGCATTTTTCAGTCAATATTCACCAGCAAAAAGCAAATCAAAATATACTTTGTGATACCAGCAAACTAACTGCAAGGTCAACATTGTGGCTCAGTGGTTAGCACTGCTGCCTCACAGCACTCGGGGCCCAGGTTTGATTCCACCATCTGTGTTGGGTTTGTCCATTCTCCCTCTGTCTGTGTGGGTTGCCTCTGGGTGCTCTGATCTTCTTTCACAGTCCAAAGATGTGTAAGTTAGGTGGATTGGCCATGTTAAAATGCCCATTCTGTCCAGTGATGTGCAGGCTAGATGGATTAGCCATGGGAAAGACAAAGGTAGGGTAGGGGTTGGGTCTGGGCAAGATGCTCTTCAGAGGATCGGTGTGAACTCGATGGGCCGAATGGCCTGCTTCCACACTGTAGAGATTCTATAAAAAAGTATTAGGCCAACAGTTGAGTCAAAAAGTGAAAATAACTGTCTGAAAAGATGCGACTGACTGGATTTACAAAACAGTGGAAATACAGACATGTTGAAAATTCTGATTTCCCAACCCCTGTTGATAATATGTGATGACACTTTGAAAAGTTGACCATTTAGCACCCAGAAAGAAAAGAAAAAGCTTCCTTTTATCTCGTGCCTCTCCCCAACATGCTTTTCAGACAAATAAATAGTTCTTAAGTGCAGTCATTGTTTTAACTTTTAAAGAAGTCAGTTTCTGTACATTAAAAATGTCTGGAGAATCTGTTGCCTTCACTTATTTGGCCATTAGTCAGATTATTGGGATGAACTCATCTGCTCTACTTTCGATTGGTGCCGTGGGTTACATTGCACTGCAGAATGCAGAGGTAGCCTCAGGCTATTGGCTTATCTGACTCTTACAGTGTAGATCGCTGATGATACAGAATGGAGCCACAGGATTCTGGGCTCAAATCTCTAAAACTAGTCTGAACCCACAAAACTAGTCTGAACCCACAGCTGCTAGTAGATTCTGTTGTCTCTGTTTAATTTGCTCTGAGTCTACACCCAGACCCCTTGGCATTATGGTAGCCCACAAATCCACCAACACACTAAATCAGCAGCTAATGAACTTGAAAGACCATATACAGACAAAAAGCAAAACTAATGTCATTTACAAAATACCGTGCAAGGACTGTAACAAACACTACATTGGACAAACAGGCAGAAAACTAGCCACCAGGATACATGAACATCAACTAGCCACAAAATGACATGACTCTCTCTCACTAGGATTCTTACATACAGATGAGGAAGAACACCACTTTGACTGGGACAACACATCCATCTTAGGACAAGCCAAACAGAGATTCACACGAGAATTCCTAGAAGTGTGGCATTCCAACCGGAACTCTTTCCACAAACACATCGAGTTAGACCCCATCTACCACCCCCTGAGAAAAAGAACAGGAAATGACTCCAAAACAGGAAATGACATTACCAACCCAAAGAAACCCAAACATGTAAATAGAAAGCAGGAATTATCAGCAGTGCTTCATCTGAAGACTCACTGAAGATGTTTCCTAGTAGGGAAATGAACCTTCCAGCTCAACGAGCAAACCTACATCCAAAACCTCAACCTGAGCTCCAAATCTTCTCAAAACTCTCTAAGACTCAGGCTTAACCCATCAAATGAAGTGAACATTGGTCAGTTACCAGACTCCCATAATCAAACACAGAGCAATTTTTTTTTATTCATTCACAAAATGTAGGTGTCATTGGCTAGGTGTCACCAGCATTTATTGTCCTTCCCTAATTGCCCAGAGGGCATTTAAGCATTAACCACATTGCTGTGGGTCTGCAGTCTCATATAGGCCAGACCAGGTAAGGATGGCTGATTCCTTCCCTAAAGGCCATTAGTGAACCAACAATCAACAATGGTTTCATGGTCATCATTGGACTCTTAATTCCAAATACTTATTGAATTCAAATTCCACCATCTGCCATGATGGGATTCGAACCCCAGGGTTGACAAATTTATTAGAATTCTCATAGGAAATAAGCAAGTTAAATGGGAAGTGAAGGAAATATACTTAGATTTTCAGAAGGCATTTGATAAGGCATGTTAGTTTACTTAAGACCATGATGGTCCCCAGGACATAACCAGGGTCTCCAGGTGAACAGTGCAGCAATAATACTACTAAAGTCAAGATAAGAGTGGTGCTAGAAAAACACAGAAGGTCAGGCACTACCACCCCCTGAGAAAAAGAACAGGAAATGACTCCAAAACAGGAAATGACATTACCAACCCAAAGAAACCCAAACATATGAATAGAAAGCAGGAATTATCAGCAGTGCTTCATCTGAAGACTCACTGAAGATGTTACCTAGTAGGGAAATGAACCTTCCAGCTCAACGAGCAAACCTACATCCAAAACCTCAACCTGAGCTCCAAATCTTCTCAAAACTCTCTAAGACTCAGGCTTAACCCATCAAATGAAGTGAACATTGGTCAGTTACCAGACTCCCATAATCAAACACAGAGCAATTTTTTTTTATTCATTCACAAAATGTAGGTGTCATTGGCTAGGTGTCACCAGCATTTATTGTCCTTCCCTAATTGCCCAGAGGGCATTTAAGCATTAACCACATTGCTGTGGGTCTGCAGTCTCATATAGGCCAGACCAGGTAAGGATGGCTGATTCCTTCCCTAAAGGCCATTAGTGAACCAACAATCAACAATGGTTTCATGGTCATCATTGGACTCTTAATTCCAAATACTTATTGAATTCAAATTCCACCATCTGCCATGATGGGATTCGAACCCCAGGGTTGACAAATTTATTAGAATTCTCATAGGAAATAAGCAAGTTAAATGGGAAGTGAAGGAAATATACTTAGATTTTCAGAAGGCATTTGATAAGGCATGTTAGTTTACTTAAGACCATGATGGTCCCCAGGACATAACCAGGGTCTCCAGGTGAACAGTGCAGCAATAATACTACTAAAGTCAAGATAAAAGTGGTGCTAGAAAAACACAGAAGGTCAGGCAGCATCCACAGAGCTGGATCAGCATCAGCATCAGCATCCCTCCGTGACCATCTGGTCAGGTCTACGGCCCCCAACAAACCACCCTTCCCTCCTGGCACCTTCCCCTGCCACCACAGGAATTGCAAAACCTGTGCCCACACCTTCCCCCTCACCTCCATCCAAGGCCCTAAAGGAGCCTTCCACATCTATCAAAGTTTCACCTGCACTTCCACACATGTCATTTGCATCCGTTGCTAGATGCGGTCTCCTTTACATTGGGGAGACTGGATGCCTTCTCGCAAAGCGCTTCAGGGAACATCTCCATGACACCCATAACAATCAACCCCACTGCCCCGTAGTCAAACATTTCAACTCCCACTCTGCCGAGGACATGCAGGTCCTGGGCCTCCTCTACCGCCACTCCCTCACTACCCGACACCTGGAGGAAGAACGCCTCATCTTCTGCCTTGGAACCCTTCAACCCCAGGGCATCAACGTGGACTTCACCAGTTTCCTCATTTCCCCTCCCCTCACCTTACCCCAGTTCCAAACTTCCAGCTCAGCACCATCCTCATGACCTGTCCCACCTGTCAATCTTCCTTCCCACCTATCTGCTCCACCCTCCTCTCTGACCTATCACCTTTACCCCTTCCTGCATCCACCTATTGCACTCCCAGCTACCTTCTCCCCAGCCCCACCCCCTCCTATTTATCTCTCCACTCCCGAGGCTTCCAGCCTCATTCCTGATGAAGGGCTCCTGCCAGAAACATCGATTTTCTTGCTCCTCAGATGCTGTCTGACCTGATGTGCTTTTTCAGCACCACACTAATCTTGACTCTAATCCCCAGCATCTGCAGTCCTCACTTTCGCCTAATGATACCACCAGGTCAGCCCCTCTACTTAATGCTCCCTTCTAAAGTTATATTGTCAAGTAGGAATGTGCAGTAACCATCTTTTAGAAAGGAATGGGGCATATCTGCTGCTATTAGTCAGAGAAAGAATATCTGTGGTCAGAGACTAGTCAGTTCTTACCAATTTCACAATCTTAGCAAGAAGTAATCTTGAAAAGTTAGAAAGATCACAGAAAATCAGCGAACAGAGCATAGTGCGATTTACCCCAATCCTTGCCTCTATGATGGTGGCCGAGTTTGGAAACTTATATTCCTGTCATCTGGCAATAAGAAGGAATGAACACACTTAAGCAGCTGACGCTGATGGCAGAGTCATGTGTCTATAATATTAACCAGAGAAAATCTCCAAGCTTAAGTGGAGGGCAATAGTTGTCAGAAGGCTTCTCAGTGTATGTGCAGTCCTGTCGAGATCAATAAGCATCTCTAAATGATGGGGTGTGTGAAATAGCAATGCTGTTGTTGAACAAAGATGAATGCTTTGACTACAAGGACTATACAGGCAGGATCTAATTTCTATGCAGGAAAGGATGCATCCTAATCACATTAAATCACATATAAATGACCAATGACCATAAAATGAGAAAAATCAGGCTACATCACACATTTTGACTGTGACTGTTAACAATAAAGTCTTGGGAAATCCAACTATCGTGTTTTATTAATTTAGAGTATTCTGGAACAATGTTTTCATCCAAATTTAATTTAAGACATTTATTAAAGAAAATATGCCATGTCTTTTATATAAATTAGGAAAACATAGAAAATTGTTTTCTGATTCATTCATGGGATTTGGGTCTTTTGCTCTTTGACTGAGTGGCTTTCTTTGCCACTTCAGAGGACAGTTAAGAGTTAATTACACTTCTGTGGATCTGGAGTCACTGAATCACAGAACTGTGACAGAAGGCCATTCATCCCATCATATCTACCCCGCTTCTCTGGCCATTTAACTTTGTGTTTATGTCCTGTCTTTTCTCTGTAACCCAGCTCATTGTTTTTATTTAAATGATCATCTAATGTCCTCTTCAATGCTTCACGTGAATCTGTCTCCACCATAATTCCAAGCATGTGTAGGCCACGTGTAGATTTCTTTCCTAAAAGAACATTTGGCGACTTGTTGAGATTTTACAATCGATATAGTTTTATGGTCAGCATTGCTGGTACTAATTTTCAGATTCAGTAATTGGATCTAAATGTCGTTGGTTGCTATGGCGGGATCAAACCTGTGTCATTATAGTCATTGGGATTACTAGCCCAATGATAGTACCACGACACCTATGAGTAACTTCTCTGGCCTAATGCTTTGTTTCTTTATTGCAACCATTACCAGGCTCTTTGTCTATTGTTCCTGTGATGCCTTTAATCCCTAATTACCCACAGATCCTAACCTTTCCTTTGTACCACTTATATCTCCTAACCTTTTATGAGCATTATAAAACCCATCATGCTTTAGGCCTATACGCCCTAGAGTTTAGAAGAATGAGAGGAGATATCATTGAGGCACTGAAGATGCTCAGGTGCTTGACAAAGTGATGTAAAGAAGATGTTTCCTCTTTTGGGACCATCTAGAATGAGAGGTCACAGTTTTAGGATAAGGTATAGCCAATTGAGAGGTGGTGGCCTAGTGGTATTATTGGGAAACTATTTATCCAGAGACCCAGGTAAAGGTCTGAAGACCTGGGTTCAAATTCTGCCACACAATTCAAGTTAGTGGAATTTGAATTTGATAAACATTGGGAATTAAGAGTCTAATGATGACCATGAATCCGTCGTTGATTGTAATGGAAAATCCATCTGGTTTGCTAATGTTTTGTGAAGGGTAAGTTGTGCCTCACTGACCTTATTGAGTTCTTCGAGAAGGTGACAAAACAGGTGGATAAAGGTAACGTGGTTGATGTGGGATATATGGACTTCAGTAAGGTGTTTGATAAGGTTCCACATGGTAGGCTATTGCACAAAATATGGAGTTTCGGGATTGAAGGTGATTTAGCAGTTTGGATCATAAATTGGCTAGCTGAAAGAAGAAAGAGGGTGGTGGTTGATGGGAAATGTTCATCCTAGAGCTCAGTTACCAGTGGTGTGCTGCAAGGATCTGTAGGTGGGCATAGAAGGATAGGTTAGTAAATTAGCGAATTACACTAAGGTACACAGAGTTGTGGATAATGCCGAAGGATGTTCTGGTTACAGAGGGATATAGATAAGATGCAGAGTGGTGTTGAGAAGTGGCAAATGGAGTTTCATGCGGAAAAGCATGAGGTAGTTCACTTCAGGAGAAGTAACATTAATGCAGAGTACTGGACGAATGGTAAAATTCTTGGCAGTGTAGTGAACATAGAGATCTAGGTGTCCAGCTCATTTCATACACATACCACACTCTGCGTGAAAAGGTTGCCCCTTAGGTCCTTCTTATATCTTGCCCCATTCACCCTAAACCTATGCCCTCTAGTTCTGGATTCCCCCACCCCAGGGAAAAGACTTTCTCTATTTATCCTATCTATCCACCTCATAATTTTATAAACCTCTATAAAGTCACCTCTCAGCCTCTCCCTATAGCTCAAATCCTCCAACCCTGGCAACATCCTTGTAACTCTTTTAAGACCATAAGACCATAAGACATAGAAGGGAAAATAAGGCCATTTGGCCCATCGAGTCCACTCCGCCATTCAATCATGGCTGATGGGCATTTCAACTCCACTTACCCGCATTCTCCCCGTAGCCCTTAATTCTTTGCGAGATTAAGAATATATCAATCTCTGCCTTGAACACATTTAATGTCCTGGCCTCCACTGAATGGGTTTTAGAATAGGTTGCAGGTTTGAGTTCATCAGTATGTAGATCCCAGAATGTCTTTCAAGTTACATTCCCAAGATAGATTAAGGTTTTATAAAAAAAGTGA
>NC_057734.1:8005569-8019298 GCF_004010195.1 Chiloscyllium plagiosum | reverse complement strand
TTTTGTATTCCAACCCTCTTGAGATAATTGTCAACACTGCATTCGCTTTCTTAATCCCGGCCTCAACTGGCCTGTTTACCTTTAGAGAATCCTCAACTAGCACTCCCAGATTCCTCTGTACTTTGGCTTTACGAATTTTCTCACCGTTTAGAAAGTAGTCCATGCTTCTATTCTTTTTTCCAAAGTGCAAGACCTCGCATTTGCTCACATTGAATTCCATCAGCCATTTCCTGGACCACTCTTCCAAACTGTCTAGATCCTTCTGCAGCCTCCCCACTTCCTCAGTACTACCTGCCTGTCCACCTAACTTTGTATCATTGGCAAACTTCGCGAGAATGCCCCCAGTCCCTTCATCTGAACGCTTTCAAGTTTCAACAACTTCTGATAGGAAGGAGACCAGAATTGCATGCAATATTCCAAAAGTGGCCTAACCAATGTCCTGTACAGCCACAACATGTCCTCCCAACTCCTATACTCAATACTCTGACCAATAAATGAAACCATGCCAAAGCCTTCCTTCATTATCCAATCTACCTACTTTCAAGGAACTACGAACCTGCACTCCAAGCAGCAACACTCCCTAGGAACTTACCGTTAAGTGTATAAGTCCTGCTAAGATTTGCTTTTCCAAAATACAGCACTTCACATTCATCTAAATTAAAATCCATCTGCCACTCCTTAACCCATTCACCCATTGATCAAGATCCCATTGTATACCTCCTATGATCACATCCAAATCATTTATATAAATGACGAAAAGTAGTGGACCAGCACTGATCCTTGTGGCACTCCACTGGTCAGAGGCCTCCAGTCTGAAAAGCAACCCTCCACCACCACCCTCTGTCTTCTGCCTTTGAGTCAGTTCTGTATTCAAATGGCTAGTTTACCCTATATTCCATGAGATCTAACACTTTATCTTTGGAGCAGTTAAAGGAATAGGTTACCTCAGCAGAAAGGTTTAGATTGTGCAAATTCCAGTTAATTATAATTATAATTATAATTATAATTATAAATTACACCTTGTTAGAAGCCTAAACTTTCAGTTTTGTGAGTATTAATGTCAGAGGACTCTACCATGAACAGGAAAGAAACTGGAGACAATCAATTGAGTCAACCTTAAAATTTTGATAAATTTTGATTTAATGTGAATCACTGTAAAGTCATGGAGAATTGATTGCATTTTTATTTTTATTTTTCTGGGTGGTTTCAGATTTTCCAACTGTATTTAAAGTCTGGACAAGTTGATTTTTTTTTTTGTTTTCACCTTTTGTGTAATATACTTTCTGTTCTTCAAGAAACTCTGGAGCCTCTTGTGACTAGGTTTCAGTGAATGGCCACCTTGTCAACTAAAAGAAAGCAGGCAGGTTTCATTCTGCAATCTGACCTGTTCAGTTGTACAGTCAGTGGAATATTAACAATGTAAAATATGTGTTTGATGCCAATCGTATTTGGAATATCCATTAAGGGCAGTATCAATCAAAATAAAAATGATGAAGGCTGAATGTTCATCAAATCAGAAAAGTTAAATTTCCTTAGGATATATGATGAATGACCTTTCATCTGGTTTTCGGAAATGATGAAGTGTCTATCAATGATTGCATTCATTGGTTTCAAGGAATAACTAATTTTATTTGTCAATGGAGTGAATCGACCAATTGCAGTGATTAAGGAGAAGAGGCTGCTGTACCTGCAGAGCTTATAAGACAAATGTGATAGATAATTTTCATGGATGGGTTAAGCATTGGCAATTCTTTTAAAAATGCATTGGAAAGCTCTCCACATGGACTGGAAGTACAAATCAGAAAATCCCGAAGCTGATTCCTAGACGATGACGAGCCAGTTTAACAATTTTGGAGCTGCCCTGGTTGTCATTGAGTCATACAACATGGAAGCAGACTCTTCAGCCCAACTAGTCCATGCTGACCAGGTTTCCCAAGCTGAACTCATCTCATTTGCCTGCATTTGGCCCATATCCCTTTAACTCTTTACCATCCATGTTATCGTCCAAATACCTTTTAAATGTTGTAATTGTACCCACCTCCACCACTTCCTCTGGCAGCTTGTTCCATATACGCACCACCCTCTGAGCCTCTGAGTGATAAATTGCCTCTCAGGTCCCTTTAAATCTTTCTCCCTCATCTTAAACCTTTAGCCTCTAGTTTCCCTACCCTGGAGAAAAGATCTTAGCTGTTCACATTAATTGATGCCCTGCATGATTTTATAAACCTCTATAAAGGCACCCCTCAGCATATTCCATTCCAGAGGGAAAATAGTCTCAGCCTATCCAGCCTCTCCTTACATTTGCAACCTTCCAGTCTCGATAGCAACCTTGTAGATATGTTTTGCATCCTTTCTAATTTAAAACATCCCTTCTATAGTAGGGAGATCAAAATTGCATGCAGTACTCCAAATGTAGTCTTACTAATGTCTTGTACAGCTGTCACATTTTGTACCAACTCCTGTACTAAATGCTCTGACCGATGAAGATGGACGTGCCGAATCTCATCTTCACCACCTGTCTACCTGTGATGCCACTTTCAAGAAACTGTGCTTGCACCCCTAGGTCTCTCTGTTCAACAACACTACCCAGAACCCATTAACTGTGTAAGTCCTGCCCTGGTTTGTCTGACCAAATGCAACACCTCACATTTATCTGAATTAAACACCACCTGCCATTCTTTGGTCCACTTGCCCATTTGATCAAAATCCTGTTGTAATCTAGATAACCTTCTCCACTGTCCACTATCCCACCAATTTAATTGTCATCCACAAACTTACCAACCATGCCTCATATATTCTCGTCCAAATCATTTCTATATTTGATGAACAACTGTTGACCCAGCACCAATCTTTGCGGCACACCACTGGTCACAGACCTCCGGTCTGAACAACTACTCTCTACCACTACCCTCTGCCTCCTGCCTTCAGGACAATTTTGTATCCAATTGGTTCAGTCTCCCTGGATCCCATGTGACTTTTCTTTTATTCATTCACAGAATGAGGGCATTGCTGAGCAGGCTAGCATTTATTGCCCATCCCTTATTGCCCAGAGGACAATTAAAAGTTAACCATATTCTTGTGGGTCAGGAGTCACATGTAGGCCAGACCAGGTAAGGATGGCAGTTTCCTTCCATAAAGGACGTTAGTGAATCAGATGGGTTTTTCCGACAATCATCAATGGTTTCATTGTCATCATTATTCTCACAATTCCAGATTTTTATTGAAATCAATTCCACCTTCTGCCTTGGCAGGATTTGAACTCGAGTCCCCAAGATCATTACCTGCACCTCTGAATTAACAGTCCAGCGATACCACTAGACTGTCACCTTCCCATCACCCACCTAACCTTACTAACGCGTCTACCATGCGGAACCTTGACAAAACCTTGCTAAAGTCCATGAGGACAACTTCAACCTCTTCACCTTCATCTGTCTTCTTGGTCACCTCTTCAAAAAACTCAATCATGTGAGACATGATTCCTACACACAAAGCCATGTTGACTATCCCTAATCAGTCCTTGCCTTTCCAAATGCATGTACATCATATCTATCAGAATCCCTCCAATAACTTACTGACCATTGTCTTTCTATGGTTCCCCAGCTTTTCTTTGCAGCCATTCTTAAATAATGGCGCAACGTTAGTCACCCTCCAGCCTTCTGATGCCTGATCTGTGGCTGTCTATGATACAAATATCTCTACTAGAGACTCTGCAATCTCTTCCCTAGCTTCTCACAATGTCCTGGGAGGCACTTGATCAGGTCCCAGGTATTTATCTACCTTCTTGCTTTATTAGATCTCTAGCACCTCCTCTTCTGTAAAATGGACTCTTTTTCAAGACATCACTATTTATTTCCCCTAGTTCCCATGTCTTTCCCCACAGTAAAGACTGAGACAAAATATTCATTTCAGATCTCACCCATCTCTTGTGGTTCTATGTGTCGATGGTCCTGGGATTTCTAAGGGACCCTATTTTCTCCTCAGTTACTCTTTTGCCCTAAATGTGCTCTTTTGATTCTCCTTAAGCGTATCTGCCAAAGTTATCTCACATCCCTTTTTTTGTCCTCCTGATTTCCCTCTTAAGTGTACCCCAACACTTGCTATAATCCTCAACAGATTTACTTGATCCCAGCTGTCTACAGCTGACATAAATCTCCTTCTTTTTCTTAGCCAGAGCCTCAATATGGGCATGGTAGCTCAGTGGTTAGCACTGTTGCCTCACAGCACCAGCGAGCAGGTTCGATTCTAGCCTCAGACGACTGTCTGTGTGGAATTTGCACATTCTCCCTGTGTCTGCATGGGTTTCCTCTGCGTGGTCTGGTTTCTTTCCACAATCCAAAGATGTACAGGTTAGGTGAATTGTCTGTGTTAAAATTGCCTATAGTGTGCAGGGGTGTATGAGTAAGGGGTAAATGTAGGGGAATGGGTCTGGGGGCATACTCTTTGAAGGGTCAGTGTAGACTTGTTGGGCCAAAGGGCCAGTTTCCAAACTGTAGGGATTCTAATTCTAAATCTCTTAGTCATCCAGTGTTCCCTGCTCCTGTCAGTCTTGCCCTTCACACTAATAGGAACATGTTGGCCCTGAATTCTCAGTGTGTCACTTTTGAAAGCCTCCCACTTGCCAGATGTCCCTTTACCTGCAAACAGTTTCCCCAATCAATTTTGCAAGTTCCTATCTGATACCATCAAAATTGGCCTTGCCCCAATTTAGAACTTTAACTTGTGGACCAAGCATACCTTTTTCCATAACTATTTCAAAACTAACAGAATTATGGTCACTGCTCCCTCACAAACACCTCAGTCACTTGTTCTGCCTTATTTCCCAAGAGGGGGTCGAGTTTTGCGTCTTCCCTGGTAGGGCCAGCTACATATTGAATGCGAACGTTTTCTTGAACATACTTAACAAACTCCTGCACATCAGTCCTAGTCTATGTCTGAAAAGTTAAAATCCCCTACTATTGCAACCCTATCATTCCTATAGCTATCTGCAATCTCCCTACATATTTGCTCCTCAATTTCCAGCTGGGAAAGGGTGGGTGAAAAAAATCAGAATCTGATTTATGTAGAGAAAGCTGAACTGAATTGATGAGTACAGAGTTGGCAATAAACTTTTGAGACTCATACTACACTGCAATTGAAATGTTGATTAATTCATAAACTGGAGTTGGAGTTGCGGTGCAGATTAGCTGGGGTATACCTCAGCATTTACAGCAGTTTGGCATTGTCAGAAACCTGTGTGCACCCATTGTTATGATAGTCCATGACTCATCTATGTCAAGTGAATGTCTGTGAGCAGAGGTCAACAGATTTAAGGCACCACTCTAACCTAGACTCTGATTTCCAGCATCTGCAGTCCTCACTTTTGCGTAGATTTAAGGTAATTGCAAAGGAACCAGACAGGACATGAGGAGAAGGTCTTTTACACAGTGAGTTGACAGTGATGTGCAAAGTGCTGTCGCAAAAGGGTAGGAGAAGCTGAGCAAACGTTTGTTTATTCTTCATAGAATTTGCTGACATCTGTTGCCAATTCCCAATTGCCGCTATTTAACTTTAAAAAAGGAAGCGGAAATAGATTAGAAGTGAGAAATGCAGCGGTACATAGAAAGATCTAACGGGATTTGAACTAATTACTCTTTCAAAGAGGAACAATGGGCAGAATGATCTCCTTCTGTGGAGAATGTGTACACTTCCCTACGCCACAGCTAGAGGATGTAGGAGTATTCCTTATGCCTTTTGTGAAGGAATATGCAAAAGAGTCCCTTTATGTTGCTATGAATCAAAGTCATTTTTCATAAGCTAGTAAAACAGCCTTCAAGTGCCAAGAGACACAGTAATGTTCGGGGGAGAACATATGGAAATTGTTTTCATATAATGGAACATTCAGATTTCAATGTCGTTCCCCTTGGCAGATGAACTTACATTTGCCAACACTTTTCAATGAATATAGTGAGTAGCAGAGCATGACTGCAGAAATTCCTCAGCTTGTTTCCCAGGAATATTCTAGGCTGAAGGGTCTTGAAAACAATTTCTAGTCATCTAAATTAGCCCTCAAAACCAATTTGACTGGAATAATTGATTGATGGAAGTCACAGTAGGCAGTATTAGTGATTTTAACCCTGGAATAACATGGGACAAGAAGTGAAATGCTGGCGTTAACTGGACTGGTTACAAAGAAAGGCCATGCTTGAAGCCCCTGAACAAAGACAGAAGATTGTGGAAAGATTATAGAGATTTTCATTTCTTCTACCAGATGATTACCAGGCTCCTGTGAATATAATCAGACATTTTAGATGCTGATTGTTAAATAAGTTTACTGGATGCTAAATTGTTTAACATCCAGCTTTTCCTGTTTCACGCAACTCCACTCCTCGTTTTCCGGTACCCTGTTTTTCTGCTGTTGCTGTGGTTGAGTTAACATCACTTGGCTCCAATCAGAGTTCTGGACTCAAGTCTCCTTCAAAGGTTTGAATGTTCAAGTCAAGGCTGACATTCCACTGGGTGTGAAGAGGAAGAGGGAAGTTATCAATGTTTTAAGTTGGCCAATATTTACTGTGTTAATGAAGAAACAGATCATCAGCACAAAGTGTGTGGGCAAATTGGCTTCAGTATTTCCAATATCAAGCAATAAAATAGAACAAAGAATAAGTTTAGGGTGAGAGGGGAAAGATATAAGAGGGGCCTAAGGGGCAACTTTTTCACGCAAAGGATGATGTGTATATGGAATGAGCTGCCAGAGGAAGTGGTGGAGGCTGGTACAATTACAGCATTTAAAAGGCCATCTGGATGGGTATATGAATAGGAAGGGTTTGGAGGGATATGGGCCAAGTGCTGGCAAATGGGACTAGATTAACGTAGAATATCTGGCTGGCATACACGAGTTGGACTGAAGGAGCTGTTTCCATGCTGGACACCTCTATGACTCTATGACTCTGTAACTGAGGATGCTGGTGATCAGAAGCACACAAAACCAGGAATGCTGGAGAAAATCAGAAATAAGCAGAGTTAATGTTTCGAGTGCAGTAACCCTTCTTTAGGACAACAGTACATTACAACAGTAACGGTACTTCAAATGTGCTTGTGTTCTGTAAAAATCTTTTGGAGGACCTGAGAATCTGAAAGAATCTGTGTAAGTGCAAATATTTCTCATTATTATTGGCTCTGCAGGTTCCTTAGAGTACAGCTAGACCATCATCCCACCCCTCTCTTTCTCCTGGATTAGCTGTCAATGGAAGCAACTGATATCTTCCCCCATTATTACAATGAGGCTGGATAAGCTTCGAACCTTTATTTGTCACATTGTGCAATCTGAGTATATGCCTTTTCTCCTCAGTCCCAACATCCTATCAGACAATCTATTGCCAACCGGCCAAAATAGACTGTCTCCGTTCCTGTGTACTCTTATTTCCGCCAATAAGTGAACCTTGATTACATAGAAATAGAGTTACTAAGAAAGCTTCAGACATCCTAAAGAATGTTTCCATAATGGAGTCAACCCAAAGTCCAGTCATTATGGTAATGGACAAAACAAGCCAGCAAATTTGTGCACAGCAATCTCCTACAAACTGTATAGTCATAATGATGAGATAATCTGTTTCTCATATTGTTGGTCAGTGCACACCAGGGACACCTCCCCTAGTGTGCCTTGAATAGTGTCATAACTTTCTTTTATGTTCAACTGAGAGCCTCAGTGTTGCCATCTTACTCAAGAGACAGCTTTTATGCCACATTGATACTGTCCCTACTTCTGAGCTATGGGGTACAGGTTCAAGTCCCACCTGCTCCTGAAGTGTGTAATAGAATCTCTGAATGGATTAACTACCGCCTTATTCAAGAGGCAAATGCAATCCCTGCTGAAAATAATGGTGCATTTGTGCTGATATGATTTACCTTCTGTAAGTGTGGTTCATAAAACCGAAGCAATTTGTAGCAAGAAGATGTCAATTATGATTAGACATCTTCAACAGTATGTGCACACTCAAAACTCCCCCCTAATTGTTAGAACATAGAACATAGAACAATACAGCACAGAACATCTGAACAGTTACATCTGAAACAACACCAAAACTAAGAATAATATAAAACCAACAAATGCTGATGCTGATAATCTGAAACAAAAAGAGAAACTCAGCAGGTCTGGCAGTGTCAGTGAAGAGAAAGACAAAGTTAATATTTTGAGTCCAGTGCCCCTTTTTGAGAACTTCTAAAGAAGTTAGATGAACTCCAAACATTTTCTGATTTCTCTCCACAGATGCAACCACAAAAGTTAAGAAGCTTGTCACTAACTTAATGGTGCCTTAATGAAGTGCAAACAGCTGATTATAAAGCTGTTTGAATTTCTATATGTAACACGGTGTCAAAATATGGCCAATAACTCACCCTGAAATATCTGGAGATATTGTACCATATGAAAAGAACCATATTATAACCATATTATAAAAACAAAACAACCACAGGTTGTTTAAAATTGGTGTTTGCCTAAAATTAACTGAGCTTTTTAAATTGTGAATAACAGTACAGGGCACAAACACAGTGAGAAAATCATCATAGTTTTGATTTCTTCTTTGGAGGTGTGAAGAATACATTAAACTGTTTGGTTGTAAGCAGCAGCTTTATCGTTGACTTTGATGCCATCAGCAGATGGTTAATTTTATCTCACATATGATTACATGGGTTATACAGCTCAGAAACAGGCCACTTGGCTCAACTAACCCACGGATGCTTTTTTTATGTTCCACTGAAAATTCTTTCTGTCTTTCCTCATCTATCTTTATTAGTGTAACCCTCTTTCCTCTTCCCCTTAGCTCAGAGAAGGTTTACAAGATTAATTCCAGAGCTGAGAGATTAGTTTTATGAGGAGAAATTGAACCGTTTAGGCACATATATGTGAGAGTTTAGATGAATGAGAGGAGATTTAATTGAGGTGTATATTCACAGGATATGGCCTACATTACCCATCCCTAATTGCCCAGAGGACAGTTAAGTGTCAACAGTATTTCTGTGAGTCTGTAGTCACATGTAGGCCAGACGAGATAATGATGACAATTTCCTCGTTAAAAGACATTAGTGAACCAGATGGGTTTTTCTAACAATGGTTTCATAGACATCATTAGACTCCTAATTCCAGATATTTATTGATTTAAAATTCCATTCTCTACCATAACAGGATTTGAACCTGTATCTCTCGAACATTACCAAGGTCTCTGAATTAACGGTTTTATAGAAACATAGAATCATAGAATCAGGCCATTTGGCCCAACAGGTCCACACCGACCCTCCAAAGAGTATCCCACCCAGACCCATTCCCTTACCCCTAACACTTCCCCTGACTAGTGTACCTAGCCTACAATCTCTGAACACTATGGGCGATTAGCATGGCTTAGCGATAATACCACTATCATCTCCCAATGTGTTTCCCCATGTGGGGCAATCTAGAATGAGAGTTCATAATTTTAAGCTAAGGAGTTCATATTATGGGCTCATATTATGCTTGGATCACTAATTTAGCATCATCTGCTCTCCAGCCAGGTCTGCAACCTATCTAGCTGTTTCCGTAACTCATTTCTTGACTTCAGATGCAAGGTTTTGATTGTTGTGCCTTATATTCCTTCTAGCCATCATCACATCCTCAGGGAACACTTTCTCGTGAGCCTCATTCTTGCTTTCTTTGGAGAACTATCCAGTCAGTTCTCTGACCAGCTTGCTGGCAGGGAATTGCATGCTCTTTATGTAGGTTTCAAGGGTCTTCAAGGAAAAAGAAGAAGAAGGGTTTGTATTTCTATGATGCTTTCAATAGCCCTCTTGACATCCTGAAAGCATTTTACAGCCAATGAAGTGTTCAGGTTTTGAAGTGTACTTGATGTTTAGTTTGTGAACCGTTGCTATTTTCTATTGCACAGGCCAGTGGAAGCTCAGTCTTTGAGTATGTTCAAGATAGGGATTGATACATTTCTACTTACCAGTAGTGTGCTGTACAACATTATGTGAACTGGTGAAAATGACTGAAGTGTTCAATCAGACATGAATGTTTTGAACAATGGGCTGAATAGTCTACTCCTATTATATGGAAAATCAGCGTTTCTCTTGCCCGAAATGGCGATTTTCCTGCTCCTCAGATGCTGCCTGACTTGCTGTGCTTTTCTAATCTTGACTCTAATCGCCAGCATCTTCAGTCCTCACTTTCGCCCAGTCCTATTATACTCCTGTGTTGTAGGAAATGCACACGGCCAATAATGTGATAATGACCAGGTCATTTGTTTCAGTGATATTAATTTACATACTGACCACATCACTGAGAGGACTCCCATCCAATTTTTTGGAAGTGTTTGGGATCTTCTTTTTATGTCCACTTGAGAGTACAGCCGAGGTTTCAGTTTAACATCTCATCAGTTTAACACTTAAGACATGGTACAGCACATCAATCTATCCATATATTAAAGAATTACCTTGATCCATTCTAGAAGCAAAAAATATTTCTGGCAGCAACAATTCAGAGATGGTGATGGCCTATTGGTATTACAACTAAACTGTTAATCCAGAGACCCATTTAATGTTCTGGGGACCTGGGTTCAAATCCTCCCATGGTAGATGGTGGAATTTGAATTTAATAGTAATCTGGAAATAAGTGTCCAATGGTGGCCATGAAGCCATTGTCAAAGGAAAAATCCATCTGTTTCACGAATGCCCTTTAGGGAAGGAAACTGCCATCCTTACCTGGTCTGGCCTACATATGACTCCAGACCCACAGCAACATGATTGACTCCCAACATCTTCCTGGGTAAATAGGGATGGGCAATGAATGCTGGCCTAGTCAATGACATTCATATCTTGTGAATGAACCTCTTAAAAAAATGTAGTTATGATGCACTGAGTACCACAGACAATCTCCTCTCAAAATGGACCCAAAATTCCTTTTTTTATCCACTATTTTAACTGGTTATATGGGTAATGTCTCTATTGAAGAAAAGCTGAACTTGATTCAAACTTGCAGAGAACCTGACAAACTCTTGCTGTCTTGTATCGAATTAGACTCAAATGGAAACTACAGACAGTTATTACCCGAGATGTGGAATGAGAATTTTGAATCTGCAGAAGATGACAGAGGCAATGGAATAAAGCGCTGCAGTGGAACTAAACTGCAATTCGACATGTTCTACAGGGATAAAATTCTCTCCAAAATGTGAGGGATATGCCTTTCTGAACACCATGGATGGTAAGGAAAGCGATAGAACAGACAAATTAAGTCTGAAAGGAACAAAATTAAATATGCGTTACCTCATTTGTCTGTGTGTCGGTGCTAAATTGTCACAAATTAGGTGCAAGGTTGATTAATGCAAGCACAAACACTCAGAAATTCCTCAATATCACATGCCACATCAGACACAGCAACATGCGACTATTAACCTGAGTGAGATGATGACAATGTCTCAGCTTTAAAAATATAGTTTTGCAGTACCATTTCAGTTTGCAGTACCTCTTAGTTAGTGACTTTACTAGATTAGATTAGATTAGATTACTTACAGTGTGGAAACAGGCCCTTCGCCCAACAAGTCCACACCAACCCGCCGAAGCGCAACCCACCCAGACACATCCCCCTACATTTACCCCTTCACCTGACACTACGGGCAATTTAGCATGGCCAATTCACCTAACCTGCACATTTTTGGACAGTGGGAGGAAACTATCACTAGCTCCCACAGAATAAAGTGTATTTTTTAGATTAGATTCCCTACAGTGTGGAAACAGGCCCTTTGGCCCAACAAGTAACCCACCCATACCCATTCCCCTGCTCTATATTTGCCCCTGACTAATGCACCTAACACTATGGGCAATTTAGCACAGCCAATCCACCTGACCTGCACATCTTTGTGGGAGGAAACCCACGCAGACACGGGGAGAATGTGCAAACTTCACACAGACAGTTGCCCAAGGCAGAATCAAACCCAGGTCCCTGGCAATTAGATGCAGTACTCTGATGGACATAAAGTTGAACAGTACAACAGCAGTCAGAAACCATGTAAGCGTCACCTTGGGATGATTGGAGGGGTAGGGGGAGCGTGTTTATTCTCTCCTGTGTTCACCTTCCTCATATTCCTGATGGAAACTGGCACTCAAAGGAGGTTCAGGTCAAAACCTCTGGTCCGAATGTTATTTTTTTCTTATTCCTTGATGTTGCAATGGTTGCCCAACTCTAACTGCCCTTGAAGTAGACCAATCTCAAAGGATTTTTTTTGCACTTTGGAGTCACATGTAGACCAGGCAAGGGAAGGGTATCAGCTTTGTTTTCTTGTAGGGTTTTAGTGAACCAGATGGCTTCTCACAACAATTGATCCAAATTTGTTCCCTGTAAGTGTCCCAACCAGTCTTCATTTGGAATAGTTGCTTGGCTACTCTTTCTTTACCTTCATGAGCAGTAAGTTAAGGAGTCCATCCAACCAGAGTTGGCAACCCTACAATTCAAGGATAGAGTTTTCCATTCAATTCAAGACTTCAGGCTAGGAGAGATGCTTTGGCAGCTGCTGAATAATAAACTTATTATTCACAATCAACTCATTACTCAGTCATGGCCTGGACAGAGTGGGCATTGGGAAGATGTTTCCATTGGCAGGAGAGAAAAGGACCCAAGGCCATAGCCTACAGGTAAAGGGAAGACCCTTTAGAATGGAGATAAGGACAAACGTCTTTAGCCAGAGGGTGTTGAATCTGTGGAATTCATTGCCACAGAAGGCTGTGGAGGTCAGATCATTGAGTATATATAAAAATGAGATAGATAAGTTCTTGACTGCCAAGGGGATCAAACGCTATGGGGAGAAAGCAGGAAAATAGGGTTGAGAAACTTATCAGCCATGATTGGATGGCAGAGCAGACTCGATGGACCAAATGGCCTAATTTCTGCTCCTGTGTCTTATGGTCACAGAATCATAGAGTCATAGAGTCATAGAGATGTACAGCATGGAAACGGACCCTTCGGTCCAACCCGTCCATGCGGACCAGATATCCCAACCCAATCTAGTCCCATCTGCCAACACCCAGCCCATATCCCTCCAAGTCCTTCCTATTCATATACCCATCCAAATGCCTCTTAAATGTTGCAATTGTACCAGCCTCCACCACTTCCTCTGGCAGCTCATTCCGTACATGTACCACCCTCTCTATGAAAACGCTGCCCCTTAGGTCTCTTTTATATCTTTCCCCTCTCACCGTAAACCTATGCCCTCTAGTTCTGGACTCCCACAATCCCAGGGAAAAGACTTTGCCAATCGACCCTATCCATGCCCCTCATCATTTCGTAAACCTTTATAAGGTCACCCCTCAGCCCGATGCTCCAGGGAAAACAGACCCAGCCTGTTCAGCCTCTCCCTATAGCTCAAATCCTCCAACCCTGGCAACATCCTTGTAAATCTTTTCTGAATCCTTTCAAGTTTCACAACATCTTTCCAATAGGAAGGAGACCAGAATTGCACACAATATTCCAACAGTGGCCTAACGAATGTCCTGTACAGCCACAACATGACCTCCCAACTCCTGTACTCAATACTCTGACCAATAAAGGAAAGCATACCAAACACCTTCTTCACTATCCTATCCACCTGTGACTCCACTTTCAAGGAGCTATGAACCTGCACTCCATGGTCTCTTTGTTCAGCAACACTCCCTAGGACCTTACCATTAAGTGTATAAGTCCTGCTAAGATTTGCTTTCCCAAAATGCAGCACCTCACATTTAACTAAATTAA
>NC_057734.1:7991790-7997266 GCF_004010195.1 Chiloscyllium plagiosum | reverse complement strand
AAGTAATAATGCCACGTCTCCTCCTCTTTGATCACCTACCCTGATCGTACTGGAACATCGAAATCCTGGAACCTGCAACAGGTATTCCTGTTCCTGCTTTATCCATGTCTCTGAAATGACCACACCATCCGAATCTCAGGTACCAATCCATGCTGTAGGTTCACGACTTTATTCAAGATGTACCTACCGTTGAACTAGTCACCCTTCCAACCACCTTCCCACCTGCCAGCAAACTCCTGCGACGTTCAAGCTTTATTCATGACTTCGATACTCTCAGCCTCTTGAATATTGGAGATACAATTCAGGTTCGCAGGCCCCTGCTGTATTAGTTTCTATCCTTCCGAAGAGCATTAGCAAACCTCCCACAGTGGACATTTGTACCACTCTGACTCAAGTGTAGACCATCCTGTTTGTAGGGGTACCACCTACCCAAAATAAGTCCAAATTAGAACTGTTCCTCTTTCCCCTTAAGGATCCCTCTGGGACGCCATGGTGGCTCAGTTATCACTGCTGCCTTGCAGCACAAGGGGCCAAGGTTTGTGTCCGGCCTCGGGCGCCTGCATGTATGAACATTTCACATTATCCCCGCATGTGCGTATGTTTCCTCTGGATGCTCAGATTTCCTCCCGCGTAACAAGCATGTGCACGTCAAGTGAATTGGTTATGCTAAATTACCCAGAGTGAGAGGTGCAAAAGTCAGAGGGAAATTGTTCTGGTAGGGTTGCTCTTTGGAGGATCGTTATAGACTTGCTGGGCCGAAGGTCCTGTTTCCATACTGTATGGAATCTAATCTATCCCAAAAACTTGATCCGAGATATCTTGGATCATGACCCATGGACCTGGCATCACGGACCTTGGTCCAGCTTGACTTCCGTAGCGTTGTTTCAGAGGTGCTGGAGTTTTGTCCAATTCCCGTATACCGAGTAAGCACCGATACTCGTGGTGACCAATGCCTGACATTCTATAGGAGGATCATTCAACTGTTCTAATATCCATTACTACTGCTCTGGAATCCCAGAGAAAGACTGTTGAAAGTAAAGTAGTAACCTTACAAAATCGGTGAACAGCAATATTTATTTTTGATTAGAGGAGGAGGATGAGCGGGAGAAATTAACTGTCCCGTGTTTGGGGTAAATCAACTGCCCAAATATCTAACCTCACATACTCAGTAGTCTCGTGTCCTCTCCTCATCAGCCTGTCTCTGCCTATTCACGAGGTAAGCTTGTTGGAGAGTTAATTGAACTTCCCGATAGCCCCTTGGACCTCATTCTCACAGCTCCCGGTCACACTGGAAAAGTGGAGGCTGCTGACTCACAGCGTAACTTTTTGATACGTTAATTTAACTTACTGGCAGCCTCCTGACTCTCGATATCACTGTTCCATCTCCCCTTGCAAAAATGGACATGGAACTTCTGCTCTCGACAGGGCTGTGCTTCATGTTCGCTTTTCGTATACCTCGTCTGTGGATGAGTTTTCTACACAGTTTTTACGTTTGTGACCTAGGAGTTGGTTGAAATCATTGAATGTTTTGCCTGGCCGTTTCAGTGAGTACTTACAAGTTATTCACAAGTCTCTGTGTGTGGAGTTGGGAAAGCGCAGCAGGTCAGGCAGCATCCAGGGAAAAGAAGAATCGACGTTTCGGGCATAAGCCCTTCTTCCTGAAGAAGGGTTTATGCCCGAAACGTCGATTCTCCTGTTCCCTGGATGCTGCCTGACCTGCTGCGCTTTTCCAGCAACACATTTTCAGCTCTGATCTCCAGCATCCGCAGACCTCACATTCTCCTCTGTGTGTGGAGTTACTATTAAGGCAGACCAGGAAAAGACAGCCGGTTTTCATTTTCTGAAAGTACTTGGTGAAGCATGTTGTTGAAGCCAATTAGTGTTTCCAATTGATTTTGGCTTCAAGGTCTCTACTTCTGACTCCAGACGACAATCCAAATATTTCGATACTTGTTTTTTCTTAATTCCCCCAGATGCCAGAGCATTAGCCTGGTCTAGATTAGTACGCTAGTGAGACTTTCATTACAGCAGCAATTCCACATGGCGACCTATCGGGAACCACATTGAGCAAGTTATTTCCATGTCAGTATTTTTCGACAGTTCTGCCAAACGGAACTTTCATCATATTGACGACTGCAATGTGACTTGTGCAGTTGGGCAGATTGCCATTGTACTCCTCATCAGGACTGGACATAGTTGAGGCCGTTTTCACATTGCCAGGAAGGTGACAGAGTTGAACCTGGAATGAAACAGCTTCCCCAGGTCTACGTATGAATGTGCAGCAGAAGTGTTCAGTCTATTGCAGAAATGGTTGTATTTGCTCTGTCCATTGAACTCAGTTATTTCTTTATGTGACGTGCACCGGATCGAATTTATTAAACACTGGCATCTGTGATTCTGTGGACAGTATGACGGGGATAAGATGTATCATCCAGTTAGAACGTCTCACGAAAGATTCTGGAGAAACTTGCACTTTGTCGGTTGCACTCATGTGCTGCACTGTCACTTCATGGTGTTGGCGACATTTGTGGAAAATTTAACTCCAGTGAATTGTTTAGTAGTCTATCATCACTTATGGTTGGAAGTGGCAGGACTGTAGACATTATATCCAATCCCTTTGTCTTGGGATTTTTTCCCCTCCATCTCTATCGATGTTAGAACATAGAACATAGAACATAGAAGAATACAGCGCAGTACAGGCCCTTTGGCCCTCGATGTTGCGCACATTATATCCAATCCCTTTGTCTTGGGATTTTTTCCCCTCCCTCTCTATCGATGTTAGTGCTGACGTTTAAATGCAAGCAGACAATTTACACCGTGTCGTCACAATTGCTAGGTGCACATGGTGCTGAACCTGGTGTTGTTCGCTGTGAGAGAAAATCTGCTTCCTAGTCCACCCACAGCATGGACACAAAGAACATAAGTAACCGCATCTGCCTGAGCCACAACAGAAACTAACCAGAGTGGCTCAGCCTTGATCAAACAGGCTAACTAAGACACTACCCGGCAAACAGGAAATGACTCGAGCCACTTTCAGACTGGGGATGTACTTCCTGAGTCAACCTGACAATAGACTTCCTTGCCCTCAGGAAGCAAAACTGCTCCCGAAGCCCAATGGATATCTTTGGTCGTTACACATACTTGAACTACATAAATGATGCTCAGACTGAAAGGCATCAAGCTAACTTGCTTCCGAACTCATCACAATAGAAACCCATTGAGGCCAGGATGTGGAACGGTAACACCTACTGTCAGAGAGGATCAGAATCTCATAACTCAATCATGGACTCATTGTGGCTATCGGACGGCTGATTGTACTCGCATTGATTGCATTTTACACTTGATCGTATTGTAAGTAACACGATATTAATGTCGCCTATAAAATTGACGGCGTACACTGATCGGGGAAGAAAATCATTGATCTACATGTACCGACTGTCAGTTCTGTGTCAGCCTATTCAATTTCTCTTCCAGTGATATCGGTTGTACAAAGAAGCTTGTAAATTTCACCCGGTCAACGCTTGTTTAGTCTCTGTTTAAATGGATAATTTCTCTGCTAGTTTCAGATAGTCTGGAACGGTCTTAAATTAGAAAGGGACTCATACTTGCACAGCATTTTAAAACGATTCGGACCTGGCAGCGAGTTCTGTCCCAGCAAGTCACAACGACAACCGGTTTGACGTCTGGAGGGAGTAACCATACACTTGATCGTATTGTAAGTAACACGATATTACTGTAGCCTATAAACTTGACGGCGTACAATGATCGGGGAAGAAAATCATTGATCTACATGTACCGAATGTCAGTTCTGTGTCAGCCTATTCAATTTCTCTTCCAGTGATATCGGTTGTACGAAGAAGCTTGTAAATTTCACCCGGTCTTCGCTTGTTTGGTCTCTGTTTAAATGGATAATTTCTCTGCCAGTTTCAGATAGTATGGAACGGTCTTAAATTAGAAAGGGACTCATACTTGCACAGCATTTTAAAACGATTCGGCCCTGGCAGCGAGTTCTATCCCAGCAAGTCACAACTACAACCGGTTGGACGTCTGGAGGGAGTAGCCAAAATTCTGATCTACTGCGGCTGCATTTCGACACTGAGCTGTTTTCCCTGCTGGAGTGATGTAGGGCGGTGAATTCCCAAGTTCTACTATAAATTAGAACTTTAGGCAGGCGCATGATCCGACATGAGCCAAAGCACAAGCGGAGGTTCTGGCCCAGTGAGCGTAAGATGGAATGACAGAGGTTGCCGGGCGGGACTGAAGGAAAGACTGCTATTTAGATTTATTGTTTTGAGAGTTCCTGTGAATGGGGATAATTGACAGGAGCCCTGCTGTTTTGTTCATCTGTCTTGTGTTTGTCCGGTAGTTGTCCCGTTTGTTTCTGCGTTTGTCTGTGCGCAGCCTGTTCACTATTCCCAGCTCGATCTAGAGGTCAATGATGTTGAAGGAACCCGAAACCTCGGGAGAAGAATCGCCCCGGGACAAGTCTTTACATGGCTTAATTATAATACAAAATAGAACTGTAAAACCGAGAGTCTAATGACAGTTTGATATCTTCCAAACAACCACTAATGTTTTCAGAAAATTATATTGGCGCGTGTAAAGTTTGTTTTGGAGTCCACATGATTTTTGGCCTGCTGCTGCAACCAGGGGTTATGGAGTAACCATGGTCGAGCTTCCTGACTTCAGCATAGGGCCCATCACTGTCCTCGAGACTACAATCATTATTGTTTCTTGGCTTTCGAATTCTGTGCATTGAAAAGAGATTCTCCTCCCCTGTGTTTAACTGGGATTCGAGTGCTCTATGTTTTGTTGGGGATTGAGCCCCCTTGAGGAGTAAAGTGAGAAAGGGTTTGAAGACCCCTCGTAGCGACATTTGAAGCTCATCGAGTCTTTGTTTTGGGGGAAGAGAGTTGCTCGGATTATACTGCCATTCTCTTTTTAATACATGTAATTTCAGTGAGAGGATGCAGAAAAAATAAAAACGGGAAACGCTGAAATTATGGTTGGACTAATACTTGGGTTGAACAAGGAAAGCTTTATTGTAAACTGCACTATGTTGAGATTGTTTTATGTTTTTAAAAAATTGAATTGTTAAAGTATTGGGTTTGGAAAATCCTTGTTAGTCACCGTTTTGCCTTGTTTGATTCAGGACCTCAATTCCATATATTTTGTGGTCTATGCAATGGGACACGTTTTGTTTTTGCATTGTACAGCATCATGTTATATTTAAATATTATCGAACTTTTAATCTTGAAACAAATTGTTTGAGTGCCTTGAGTCCCTGATTTGTTTGAAATTCTACAATGCCTGTTTAAAAAATGTTGGGGTCAATGGTCATGTTTTAGCCAGCTGACAGAATTGAATTAAAACATATTTGCTGCTGTGTTTTAATGCAAAGTGTTCACAAGAATAAGAGTGCATTTTGAGTGTGAAGTTTTCATAAGATTTTAGTGAACCTTAGAGCTTGTAGCTG
>NC_057734.1:7984905-7991490 GCF_004010195.1 Chiloscyllium plagiosum | reverse complement strand
TTAACATCGTCTCTAGAACTTCGCTATTCACATGTAAAGCATGCCTTCCAATCACCTCCCATCACTTCACAACCTGATCCAATGGATTCAATCAGCTCCGCAGACATCAGCTTGTAAAGTGTCGAAGCAAACAACAATGAAGAAGTGATCAGTACGCTTTTGTCAGTAACTTTCCTATGGACATTAAATCACATGAGCCTTACCCTGTCTTTCGATCATTTAAGGGATATGAAGTTTCACTGATCAAGCAAACCATCACAACAGCAAGTTTGCTTCGTTAAATTTAAAGGAAGAGTGGAGCAGAAGCAGCAACGAATTCTGTGTTCACCTAGTATGCAGCTAAACCTGCAGCTGCTACACTTCACGCTCAGCTGCTTCCATCGGAAGCATCTCTGCAAGGATGCAAATCTCGTCAGTTTTGTTAATTATATAACTGCCCTTATTCAAGTTTTTAATTTTGGAGAAGAGTGATGCATGACAGACTGTATTTTGTTCTTATATGAGAAAGTGAGGACTACAGATACCTGAGATCAGAGCTGAAAATGTGTTGCTGGAAAAGCGCAGCAGGTCAGGCAGCATCCAAGGAGCAGGAGAATCGACGTTTCAGGCATGAGCCCTTCTTCAGGAATGAGGAGAGTGTGTCCAGCAGTCTAAGATAAAACCTAGGGAGGAGGGACTTGGGTGAGAGGCGTTGGAAATGCGATTGGTGGAAGGAGGTTAAGGTGAGGGTGATCGGCCAGAGTGGGGATGGGGGCGGAGAGGTCAGGAAGAAGATTGCAGATTAGGAAGGTGGGGCTGAATTCGAGGGTTGGGACTGAGACAAGTTGGGGGAGGGGAAATGAGGAAACTGGAGAAATCTGAGTTCATCCCTTGTGGTTGGAGGGTTCCTCAGAGGAAGATCAGGCGCTCTTTCTTCAGCCGTCGTGTTGCTATGGTCTGGCGATGCAGGTCCTTGGTGGAGTGGGAGGGGGAGTTGAAATGTTGAGCCACGGGGTGGTTGGGTTGGTTGCTTGGTCCGGGTGTCCCAGAGGCGTTCTCTGACACATTCTGCAAAAGGCGGCCTGTCTCTCCAATATAGAGGAGGCCACATCAGGTGCAGTGGATGCAGTAAATTATGTGTGTGGAGGTGCAGGTGAATTTGTGGCGGATATGGAAGGATCCCTTGGGGTCTTGGAGGGAAGTAAGAGGGGAGATGTGGGCGTAAGTTTTGAATTTCTTGCAGTTGCAGGGGAAGGTGCCAGGAGTGGAGGTTGGGTTTGTGGGGGTTTGTGGACCTGACAACAGAGTCACGGAGGGAGTGGTCTTTTCTGAACGCTGATAGGGGAGAGGAGGGAAATATATCCCTGGTGGTGGGGTGCATTTGGAGGTGGCGGAAATGACAATGGATGATATGATGTATGTGGAGGTTGTTGGGTTGGTAGGTGAGGACCAGTGGGGCTCTGTCCTGGTGGCGATTGGAGGACCTCATCTCCTCCACTTCCCACTCCTCCGCCCTTGAGCCCCGCCCCTCCAATCGCCACCAGGACAGAACCCTGTCCTGTCCCTGTGCAACCCAATAGAGAGGCTGAAACATCTCCGCCTTTCCCCATTCAACAGATCTGAATACATTGACGAACACAACAATCCGTAGATAATGAGCAGACATTAAAATTATCCGATGGAGATTGCTTCCTTCTCAGTCACAGGAACAGAAACAGCACAATGTACTCCAGGTATCCTCACAGTAAATCCTCGTACAGTTGCTGTAACATGGTGGATTGAACAAGTATCTTTGCAAAACGTGCCAACATTCCATAATTCCACCTCTTCAAATGGTAACAGGATAGTTTGGGCTGAATGGCATTCTGCAATCTTTCTGTGCCAGGCACATAGATACAAAATTACTTCTCCCTATTTTTCAACAGCAGTCTCAATGCTCTGAATGATGCCGCAAGGTTTTGAAATTATTTGACAAGGGACAATTATCAATAGTACTACGACTCAGCGTAAGCTCTTCTGTTTATTTAAACAAGACGCACAGCAAAGCTCACCTCGCCTCGTTAACTCCAAGTTAAAAAAAAAGCGTACGACATTGTAAACCTCCTTTGATAAATCTACCTCCCAAACTGCAACAATATTATGAAGGAAGAAAGTTCTCAACCCCGATAAATTTTAACAAAAAAAAACAACATTCAAACCCAGCTAGCTTTCGGTCGTCCCTTTGTGTCTTCCTCTGTAGATTTTCCTGTCTGATTTTCGTCGGTCGTCTGCTTCACAGATTTCATATGAACACTTACTTTCAGAGAGTCGTTCGGTGGGCACAGTCTGTTTGTGCTCTTTGCCGCTCTATCTAACGATCCAAAATTCCTGATCTTATACCCCAATAACATCGAACGGGTTTGTTGGTTTGTTGTCATTAAAACAGTAAGGTTCAAATTCAATTACAGTTGTGTATCTTGGGGCATAATTTATCCTGTCTGGCCGGATTTGAATTTGTTGTGTAACATAACAACTAAGCTCAGCAATTTGTTTCAGAACCATATCACACATTTTTAATGTTTCAGTGCACGCTGTGCTTTTCGTGGACTGTGCCAGCTTTCACTCTCCTTAAAGTACAGTGCACACCTCCAAATTCGATGCACCTCCCATCATAACGAAAATACGTCTTCATTTTTTCTATTCCTTAATGATATTACCATGGCATACATATGACTTTAGTCAAAGTTCATATTAACTTCTTCCCAAGTACATATAAAACATTGAATAGACAATTATCCCATCCATCATTTATCAGTAAAATGCGCGATAATGCATTTACTGTTATATTCGTGCAACCCGCAAGATGTACGATTTGTAAATAAACGTTTGTAATATAAGGCCTCAACTAAATGCTGTCGTATTATTGTTTTTAAAGCGTTCTAGTAATCTTAGCAGATTGTAGTCTGTGTACACATCCATCTCCGACACACTGTTTGTTACATAAACGATAAGATATTTAAGGCCAGTACCAAACTCGTTGCCAGTTTTTCACCGTAGAGTATTTCCTCTGGTGGGTGTTGAGGTTGTTGTAGAGGTAACTTATTGACAGTTCAATTCCAGCATCAACTTTCTGTAGCAATACAGCTCTAACCCCTAAGCCACTAGCATCGATGGCAAATTTGAAGGCTTTCAAAACATTTGGTGTATTTTGATGGTTAATACTGTTTTTAAACTGTCTAATGCCTCCTGGCATTGTTCTGTCCATCGACATTTTTTGTTGTCCTTCAACACATCGGGTAAAATTGCCACGACTCTACTGATGTTTTGAGCAAAGGTTCGAAAGATTCTTTTTGGTCTCAAAAATCAAAGTATCTCTTTCTTTGAGGTTGGGCGTGGAAATTTCTCGATGGCCTTCTTCTTTGCATTCCTTGGAGTCAACCTACCATGACCAATGTTATGTCCCAAGAACGTCACCTCTGGTTTCCCAAATCCAGTTTCGTTAAAAATTATTGCCAGGTTTATTTCTCGAAATCAGACAAAATGCTCTGGCAACTGAAATATGTGACTGTGCCAGGACTCACTGAAGATCACTACGTCGTAAAAGAGACTGCACAGATCGTTAACCCAGGCACAAAAATGTTCAAGATTTGTTGAAGAGTAAAGGGTGTGTCTTTCATTCCAATGCGCGTCGCTTTGAATTGATATCACCCAGAAATGCTTTACGCCTTCTGTGATAAAGATATCTGCGAATAACCAAATGGTACATTTTTAAAGCTTTCAGGTCACGTTGCACATTTCTAGGTCTGTTCCAGCTTTCACTCTCTCTGAAAGGGCCAGTGCACACCTACAACTTCATAACAATAAGAGCAGCAGTATATAAAGTCAAAAGGTAATAAATGCTGTTATCCTGAATCATAAACTCTAGAAATTTCCCCACCAATCATTTTCCGCAACCGGTCTGTTATATTTTTCCTGTCTCCTTTTATAAACAAGGTCGAACATAGAAAACCCTGCAGTGATCTGGCGCTACTTCCACATACAAGAAAGCAAATTAAAANNNGAAAATGATTTGGCTAGGCTGGTGAATAGCTGTTAAGGTAGAATGTTCCTTACTAACAATATTTAATATGTAACGGCAGGCTATTTGGTAACAAGGCCTGGTCTGGTGGTTTGGGTGTGTGCATGGGAGATTTTTATCTTTAACATTGTACAGTTAATATTGAAGTGCCGGACTGCAGTGTCCCCAAGCACAACAGAGGTGTTGTTCATCCAAATTGTACTGATCTTAGTTGGAGCACTGCAACAAGCCTTAGACAGCGATGGTGACCAGGTATGTTCAATTGGCAGGCATCTGGGAGGTAAATGACTCTTTTGTGGGCAGAACGTAGATTATCTGCAAAGCTGTCACCCAGTCTATGCTTCGTTTCCCCAAAGAAGAGGAGATAACATTGTGAGCAGAGGATGCAGTTCACACGATTAACTGAGGTGCAGGTAAATTTCTGCTTCACCTGTAAGGTACGTTTTGACCCTTGGATACTGAGGACTGAGGAGGTAAATGGACAGATATTACAATTTCGTCGATTGTGGGGGAGGGTGCCGTGAGTCTGTTGGGGTGGTGGATACGTTGTTCGAATTAAAGGCCACGTGGACCAGGGTGTCGTAGAGGGAATGAACTCTGCGGAAAATAGACAAGGGAGAGAAGAGGAGCGCGTGTCAGGTGGTGGCAACTCGCTGCCAGGGACAGAAATAGCAGCTAATGATCCTCTGGAAGTGGTTGCTGTTGGCATTGCAGATAGCGACAAGGGGAATCCTTCCTCTGTTTTGGGGGGAAAGTGAGAAGGTGCGGCGCTGATTTGCAAAAAATGAGTAAGACCAGGTTGAAAGCCTGTCAACAATGCCACATATCCTTGCTTGAGGAAAATGGTGGCCTTTTTTGAGGCTTATTTCTCCAAGTTACCCATTTGGAATGTATACGAATGAGACAGTTGAACTGTAAGAATTGAATGAAGACATTACTGGATTCAGGGTGTGATGGTATATTTTCCAGGTAGGTGTTGGATTCTGTGATTTTGCCGTGAATGCTCGTGGCCAGCCTTTCTCCAGAAATGGAAAGAAAAATATTGGAGACGGAAGGGAGGCGTTAGAGTTAAGCTTGGTGCAAGTGAGGTTGAGACGAAAATTGGAAGCGAAATCGATGAATTCCAGGCGAGAGACGAAAGCAGCATGGACGATATCATCAATATATCAGAGAAAAGGTTGTAGATTTGGAGCCGAAAGGGGACAAGTATAAGGCATGTACAATGTACACCAAAAAGAGACAGGGGTAACTGGTGCCAATGGGGGAAACCATAGTCACACTTCTGACAAGAACAAAATGATAGAAATTAAAAGTGATATTCTTCAATATGACCATGATCTTGGGAAAGTAGAAGCTGCTGAGCGTATATGAGAACAGCCCATGCCTGCTCTCCAGGAAAAGCGGGGATCGCTGAAAACACCCTGGTGTGGGATGGGCCAGAAAAGTGATTGCATGGTCATGGTAAAGAGGAGGTGGCTGGAGCCCACAAACTGGAATTCTGAGTTTGTTTGAAACACTTTTCTATTCCTTCAAGAGCGAGTAATTATTCCATTGTGTAATGATGTGAAACGTGATGTCAGAAAGAGGTTAACTGAACATTTTTGTGACTGATTCATGTCAGCCTCCATTGATTCTAAACATTCCAGTGAAGGTTCGCCATATTTAAATAATAAATGGGCTCCATTCAGTATGTTATCCCATGGTATGTGTGTTAGCATTACTGACAGCAGTAATCGGGATCAGCAGCTTCAGATGGAGTGGGAAGACGGATCATAATCTAAGAACATCGGACTGGAATGTTGCAACAATGCATAGGAGATTATCCGGAATAATTGTTTATTTCTACATAACAGCAGATGTCATTAGCAGTGTAACTGAAATGTCGAATTTAAATATTTCAAAATGTTTACTGCCCTGTCCAGGCTATCGTTGATGTTCCTGGTGAATCTCAGTGTCCACATATTACTTCGACAAATCATGTTTAACTACATTCCAGTTATTTTCAGATCCTCTTCTCTGCTTGCCAATGTTATTGTCATTCTGACACTTTGCATCAAGGTGTCCACTTCACAAACCAGTTCGAACAGCATCAGTGACTTTGTTCAATTACTCTCTTCCTCTTCGGTCCTGGAAGTGTCCCTCATGGGTCACTATGCTTAGCTATCTTGTTTCAGCTGTGAACCACGATTCATTGTATTACTGCCATTTAAATATTGGGAGCACTGAGTTCACTCTCTTCTTTTTTTATTACAAACTTAACTTTCTTCGTATTACTTCATCTAATGTCTGAGAACTATCTGAGATTGAAACAGATGAATCACATGTGTGATGATCCATTTGCCATGAGCTGAATCCTGACACTATATCGTGACCAATAAAACTTTTAACGACTGCCACCTCCAGAATATATGTCACTGGCTGAAACCATCTGTTATTCGAAATATGAGGTTCGAAATACAGATTCACGATGGAGAAAGTGAGGACTGCAGATGCTGGAGATCAGAGCTGAAAATGTGTTGCTGGAAAAGCGCAGCAGTTCAGGCAGCATC
>NC_057734.1:7977937-7984555 GCF_004010195.1 Chiloscyllium plagiosum | reverse complement strand
TTCGCATCCAACAGCATTTATGGCAGATATAATCCGCAGTAACCCTTAAACTCTCTTTAAACTCCCACATCTGACAAGAAGTACATATTAGTCTATTAAAGGCCATTTTTGCTCCTTCATAATCTACATACCCAGAAAATAACACCATCTTATTCCTCTGCAAACACTGTCCCAGGTTAAATTAATAGTTATGGCTTACATTTTAAGTTTAATCAAGAGACATATCTCCAAAATCATATAATCAAGAAAGAATGCACTCTACTCACTACTGCAAATTCTCTGTAGGCAACACTTAAAACAACAATTAACTTACCTGATTCTGTGCTGTGAACTTCGCCCAACAGTTCCTCCAAGATTAGTTGTGAATTTCACTGTTTGTTAATTTTCCCAGATGCACTCAGATGAGTTGATATAAATGTTGAATTAGCAAGAGTTTGAAGGTCACCAATGGAGAGAGTTATGTCAGATGAACCCATGTGTTGTTTAGTGAGGTTGGAAGAATTGACAAGACAATGCTCTATCTATTCACCAATTGTCATATTCAGACGGCATCTAACAACTTGTTTGTGTCAGAAATTGAGTCGTTTGTTAAAATGTGGCCCTATACAAACACTGAAAATTCAAACAGCAAAGGCGGTAACTGTGCAGGTTCTCTCTGTCTCTCTCTCTCCCCTGCACTGACCTCACCATGTGCTTCCTTTATCTGTCCTTCTCCATTTTAAAACTGCTGTTGTTTTGACTTTTTTTTCCCCAAAGTTCCAAAACAATGCTGCTCCTGCAATTCGAGGAAATCAACTCCAGCAACATTCACAGCAGTACCCTCATCCACTGCCTGTGTCAACTCAAAAAAGATCTCAATTAAACCTGTCAGTCATGACCTGCCCTTGACAAAGCCATGTTGACTGTCCAGCATTAATTTATTTTTCGCTAACTGTATTTACTTTATCCTGTATTATGGCCTGCCTCATTTTCTCAGTATTGATGTCAAACCGAGGGGTCTATAGGTTCCTGGGACAAAATCCTGGAACTCCCTTCCGAACAGCACTTTCGGTCTATCTTTCCAGCTTGAGCTACAGTAGTTCAAGAAGGCAGCTCAACACTGCCTTCCCAAAGGCAATTAGGAACAGGCAATTAATTCTAGTCAAGCCAGCAAAGCACATATCCTTAAATGAATGAACAAATGATCAAAAAAGCTCTTCTTCATTTAACCATTTTAGACCAGTACTGGAGCATGGTCCAAGCATTCATGTATGATATTTGTCAGACAACTGCATGACCATTATATATTGTAGTAACCCATCAGGGCTGGTTTGCATTTTCTTCATGTAGGTTATTTGAAAAAGTAATTTTAAATTTTAAAAATACCCATTGTGTGGAATAATGCAGCACAACAGACTATGGCGTCATTTCTGCTGTTGTAGATTCTATCCCTATCTCTCCCTTTCAATGTTATTTTGCAATATGGAAAGAAAATTACTTTTCTTTATTCAGGAAGGCTGCAGTGAGTTGATATGAATGTTGAATTAGCAAGAGTTTGAAGGTCACCAATGGAGAGAGTTATGTCAGATGAACCCATGTTTTGTTTAGTGAGGTTGGAAGAATTGACAAGACAATGCTCTATCTATTCACCAATTGTCATATTCAGACGGCATCTAACAACTTGTTTGTGTCAGAAATTGAGTCGTTTGTTAAAATGTGGCCCTGTACAAACACTGAAAATTATATTTTAAATAAGGAGACCAAAACCAGGAAAAATATTCAAGATGTGGTCTCATCAATCCCCTGTCTAACTGAAGCATAACATTCTTGCTTCAGAAGTGTATTTACACTCGGTGTAAATGGCAATTGCTATATGACTGTAGATAAAGTTTACAAGGATCGAATTTTATATGTGGACAATGAATTGATGTTTGGATTAGTGTGCTATCCTCAAGCATTGGTCTCCACGCTTAAAGATTCATGACCATTTTTTATTTCTTGCTTTTTTAGTGGGAGTGGGCAACAGGGAGAAGCTTCAGGTGAAGCCTTTAATCCAGGACATTACTGAGGTTAAACATGGTAGAGGAATGGAAGGGGGAGTTTTAAAAGCTTTACTTTAATCATGTTGGGAGTGAATGGAAGAATAAGGAAATTAAATTGAGAATCTGAAGAACTTTTAAGACAGATTAAATGACATATTCTTCCAATTTATTGTATTCACATGATATTGAAATTGCACCTTGTCAGATGGTCAGTTTGGAATTTAGAAGGCAGGAGAACATTGAAGACAAGCACAGGGCAAAAGGGTTGTGAAATGTTTTGGGATGTTCTCAGGATTTTCTGAGAAAGATGTGCTGTGCAAAATGAAGGTTTGTTTATTGTCATAGAGGAATAAGCATTGTGAACGAGAGACAAGATGGCTGATTTTGTGCTAAGGGATGGGAGCAAAGGTCACCGCCGGCTGCTCTCTCACTACAGTCAACCAGTTGTGATTTCAATCTGGAGTTACTATGCCTTGGTTAAGATTGAGGAGTTGGGGCCATTGTGGTAATTTCAGCTGGTACAGGAATTGAACCTATGCTGTTAGTGTTCCTCTGCATTGCCAACCAGCTATCCAACAAAAGGAGCAAACCAATCCCTAGTGCTACCTGGAAGTCTGTCCAGCTACATTTAACTGTGTTGTAAACAATGCTTCAAATACAAATTTGGTGCTGAACGTCTTATGAAGTTACAGAATGGGGTAACATCGAGGATTTTCCATGGCTAGGCAAAACTAAAAGTTTAGAAACTGCAAGTCAGAGACAAAAATAGAAGTTGCTGAGAAAGCTCAGCAGGTCTGGCAGCATCTGTGAAAAGAAATCAAAGTTACCATTTTGGGTCCTTTTTGGTCCCTTTCAACTCCTTAATGAGAGTGTGAGGTTCTGGACAAACCAGTTCTTATCCCCTCATTCACCGGTTGAGGATTCACACATTTATTGTCTTTGGAAATGTTTTTTTCCCTCTGCAAGGGAACTTGCAGAGATTGAGAGAGTACCTCACTGCTTTACTTTACGTCTTCCTTTACGTCTCCTCTTGCTGATGCGAGAGTGAGAAAGTTGTTTTGTTTCTCACAGCCTGGATAATTCAGTTGCATTGCCCAAACACACAACACAAAGCCACTCATCCACAGACCAATCAAGAAGTTGTGACTATATTGATTCCTCCTGAATACACAAAACTAGTCCTGATTGAAAAATGAATCAAAATCAAATAAATAATTGGACAACACTGAACACACATCTACAGAGGTGTCTAGCATCCTCCCTCACTACTTGGGTACGGCAGCTTTGCAAAGAAAACTTACAATGTGTTCTGGTTACTCACTTTTCAATACTGCAAAGTCTTCTTTCACAGTAGCTTGGTTGAAAGTAGTATCTTTCTCACTTCCAAATCCATAGTCCAAAAAAAATGATCTTTATTCAAAGGAAACAAACAAGAATTGAACTCTTCCAAAGAGCTAGGACATATGCAGTGGGTTGAATGGCCGCCTTCTATATCAAATGAGTCTGTAAATCAGCATTCACTTGCCAAAAAAGGCACTTGCACTCAAGTGCTTCTTGAATTCAAGCTTCCTAATGGTTAGAAAACACAGTAAGCAATTTATGTTCAGCAAGATCCCACAAATAGCAATGACGATGTGCAGGTAATCTGTTTGTAGTGAATGAGGGATAACTGATGCCCAGGATGACAGGAAGATCCTCCCCCCCCCGCACTTCTTCAGGGAAGTGTCATGGGATCCTTTACATCCACCTGAGAGGGCAGGTAGGCTGGTTTAAAATCTCATTAAAAGAACAACACTTCCGACAGGGCAGCCCTCCCACAGCATTGCACTGGAGTGTCAGCCTAGATTCTGTACCGAAAAGTTGCTAGGATGAGGTTTTGAATGGATAGCCTTCAAGGCTTAGAGGTGAGAGTGTGGAAGTATTCAAAGAAGCAATCTCAGTAACAGATGCAGCAGCTTTCTGCCTGCCAAGGACATTTTCATAAATGATAAGACTGCAGTAGATAAAGTAGCACTGCAGAACGCTATTGTAGACGTCAAAGAGTTACACGGATATGGATAGCCTGTAAAAATTAATATTCAGTCCTCAAGATTAGTGGAGTGTGTCCACGCAGTGCAGTAAAGAACAGTCAATGCCTGCTAACCTCAACATCCATCAAAGGCTGGAAAGAGAAGTGGTGCTGTCAGTGCCTCACCAGGGTGTAAAAAGTGATGGACCGCAGTTAATGAAAAGGAAGTTTGCATTGAGATCTGAGCCTGAACCTTTCCATTCTGGTTCAGTGATTGTGAATAAAACCTTGGCAGTAGGGTTAGTTACTCAATGGACTCAAGGGACATGATGGAACTGAATTGCCAGCTAAACATTCCAAATGAATTTCCCTTCAGTAAGTGAAGCTGCTCACGAAATACAACACACTGTTCTTTCTGGCCTGCAGAGGGCAGTGCAGTGCAGGTTTCCTATGACTGAAAGTTGTCCATTCATGTGGGTGCCATTGTTGGCCAAAAACCTGTGCAAAGTACACAGAAATGAAGGTAATACTGGGGAATATTTACCCTGCCTTTAAAAAGACAATGTTGTCTGCAGTCCTCAGCCACGGACATTTGGGGAGAAGCAGGACTGTGGGAAACAATGTTTGGATCTTTCACTTCACCCTTTAACAATTTCTCTTCGTGCTTTGTTTTTGTTGTACAAATCCTACCCATTCCAAAGTCCAACAGGGTGAAGATCCCATTGAGGAGAAGGACAGACCATGTCATTGGCAGAGAGATCATTGATTTGCCCTCAAAAAGAGGGAAGACAGGAGTTAGCAACAGACGGATGTGGCCTTCCAATCAACTGAGCCAGGCTAGCAATTCACGGTGCCCAGAGGGACGTGCGTCTGCCACTAAATGCCAATGACTTTGTTCCTCAAAGCAATGGCACAACTTGATCAATTAACCTCACCAGGGCCAGCAGGATTACACACCAGGCACACTTCTCCTGCATTGCCCACACTAGATAGCAAGGCATTGCTCACCTTCCCTGAGTAAATACTTCTACAACTGACTCTTCTCATGCATTCTGGCTAAGGATGGGGGTAAGGGGTCAGAGCTTGCAATCTGGTTACTCCACTCCCTAAATAGTAATGATCTATCTGCCCAATCTGAAACCCTCACCTTCTCTTCAGCAAGCTGATGGTCTCAGTTCTTAAATTGTACTTCCCCCTTGCCTCCAAGCTCATCGTTTCCAGCTGATAGCCTTTCTTGTCATCTACTCAATCTTCTTGCTGGGGAAGGTGACACACAATACCTTCTAAAGGCATGCTAATAGGTGGGACATCCCTCAATTCAGTCCCCTTTCAAAGAGAATGTTGTGGGGCTAGTCGGCACTTTACCTTTGCCCTTATGATGGGGATGGTGAAATCAGTGGAGTATTATTACATTGGCACCCTTGAAAACTGCCAGCCCGAATCTTCCAACCTAACCACTGTTTCCTTAACCTCATAGAGTGAATGCTCACATGTTCATAGCTCCGCAGCAGCAGCGGAGGGTGGACAGAGACACAAGAAGGTGATCACAAGATGGAGGAGAGGGAAGATGAAATCTAGCCACTCTTGAGATCCTGCAGGGCCCCTGCTCCACTGCCTGGACTTTCTTCAGTTCAGTCCCAGATAGTGTTGCTGAGAATATGGCATCAGGTAAGGAGTGGAGGAGAGGGGACACTGAAGGAGTGCGTAGATATCACGCTTGAAAGCAGAGGGAAAGGAGAAGAAGGCCTTTTAGTTTTGGAGTTATGGGGTTCAGAATCTTTGATTTGATTAAGGCACATGTATCCTTACTTAGTTAAAGAAGGCAGTACAGCACACAGTACTCCTGTTGGGTCTCACCAAAACAAATTGTGAAGTTATGGTCTTGGCTGCCTGTTTAAGAATGTTTTGAGTGGTCTGGCCTAGTCCGTAACAGACTGGGGGCTCGTCCGGGATTTTAAAGAGTGAGTAGTAGGTGCTATCATCTTTATTTCGGGTGTTGGCTTGGTTGGGTAGACAAAGCTTGGGATAATAAAGGCTCTTTCAGTCACCAGACATTTTCTACATGTGGATGCGGTGACTTTGGGCATTTTGCAAAATGTGAATAAGACCAAGCTACAGGAATTAGCAGAGAAGCTGGAATTAGACCTGCCTGCTTCCATGAGGAAAGGAGAGGTAATTACAGCAGTAGCTCAGCATTTAAACTTGCTGGAGAAACCATCATAATCTATAGAGATGGCAAGAATTCAATTGCAAAAGAAGCAGCTTGAGTTAGAGGCGAGAGATAAGGAAAGGGCAGCAGAAATGAAACAGTTTGAGTTACTTTTGAAAGCAGAAGAGAGGGGAAAAAGAGAGAGCAGAGAAAAGAAAAGAGAGAGTTTTTGAACTTCAAAGATAAGTCCCCTGGGCCTGATGGCATTTATCCTAGGATTCTCTGGGAAGCAAGGGAGGAGATTGCAGAGCCATTGGCCTTGATTTTTATGTCCTCGTTGTCTACAGGAGTAGTGCCAGAAGATTGGAGGCTAGCAAATGTGGTTCCCTTGTTCAAGAAGGGGAGTAGGGATAACCCTAGTAACTATAGGCCGGCGAGTC
>NC_057734.1:7971326-7976569 GCF_004010195.1 Chiloscyllium plagiosum | reverse complement strand
CCTCCCTACCTTTTATCTTAGCCTGCTGGACAAACTTTCCTCATTCCTGAAGAAGGGCTTATGCCCGAAACGTCGATTCTCCTGTTCCCTGGATGCTGCCTGACCTGCTGCGCTTCTCCAGCAACACATTTTCAGCTCTCCAGCATCTGCAGACCTCACTTTCTTCTCTCTCCACAGATCCTGACAGACATTCTGAATTTATCCAGCATTCTCTGTGTGTGTATTAAAACTTCCTGTTAGGTACTGCAATACTCTTCAAGTAGAGTTATTCCAGTAACTCATTAAATCTCCTTCAAGAATGTCTTCCAAACCCTCAAACTCAACCACCTTGAAGAATAAGGAGAACAGATTTGTGGGAACACCTTCCTCAATTCACATAACATCCTAATATTGAATTCCATTGCCATTCCTTCAGTATTGTAGAGTCAAAATTCTGGCTCTCCTTTCCTATGTGCACCCACTGCACGATGCCGACAGCAGTTCAAAAGAGTGGCTCACCACCACCTTCTCAGGTGCAAATACCGTTGGGCATCATTGCTGACCTTGGCTGTGGTACTCACATTTGACAATGAATAACAAAAAGATTCTGGAAGCACTGCTGGTAATAATCTTGTTATCATGGAATACACAAGTGGTTCCTTCCAACAGATGTTGTAACGTAGTCTGGAAGGACAGAGTCACAAAAACAACCATGTCAATAATGTTATGCTGATAATGTTTATACAATGAAAGATTTTATTTTAATCCAATGTCTCACCTTTCTCTCCCTCTGGTATATAAGCACTTGTCATTCTATCCTTAATGAAAACATGAAATACAGAATAATATATTTTCAGACTGAGCTGGACTTTGTTTAGGCTTAACCTTGCTTTTACTAAAATAAATTCTTCCCTTATATTTTTAGTGCTTCATAGAGTCATAGAGATGCACAGCATGGAAACAGACCCTTCTGTCCAACCCGTCCATGCCAACCAGATATCCCAACCCAATCCCTGGCCCATATTCCTCCAAACCCTTCCTTTTCATATACCCATCCAAATGCCTCTTAAATGTTGCAATTGTACCAGCCTCCACCACTTCCTCTGGCAGCTCATTCCATACATGTACCACTCTCTGTGTGAAAAAGTTGCCCCATAGTTCTCTTTTATAACTTTACCCTCTCACCCTACTAATTTTTTTTATCATGTGAACTGTCTTAAGTGCAAAAACATGCCATGTTATTGCTTTGTTCCATATAAGATCCTCATATTGTTCATTTTATACAACCAATTATATTCTCGATGCTTTTTTCTCTCAAATGCATAGTTTAAATATATCTGTGCAGTTCACCTCAATCACTTCATGTAATAATAAACCTCCCTTTCTCACCACCCTGAGTAAAAAAAAAGTCTTCTGTATCCATGTTGGATTTATTAATGACAATTTAGCATTTACAGTACACAGTTTGGAGTCTCCCGCAATTAAGTGCAAACATGTTGATCTTATTAAACTCTTTCAGAATTTTAAAATCGATTTTCATTGTTCCTCGGCAAAAAAAACCCAGGTTATTCAGGTTTTCATATCAGTCATATCTTTTAAATTTTTAATTGTTTTATACTTTCTAAGATGCTTCTATATTATTTTGTAATATGGAGACCAGAACTAAGTGCAAACAACTTAAATGTGTTCCAAGCAATATTATTTGTAAGTATTATATAACCCCTCTGCTTTGAACCCTATCCTTCTAAAAGAGATACTGAATTTCTATTTTGGGCCACAAAATATTCAGACACAATAGAGAAGGAAAAAGAATGGGAGAGTTTGAGGAGACAACTTCAACATTAATTATGTAAACTATCTAGCACTTTTTTTTGCAAGGGATGCTGCTGTTGAGGGCTCAAAAATAATTATACTTGGTTGGAGTTAAGAAATGATAACATTATTAGGCTACCTAGTGAATATTTTAGATAACCTATTCGTGGTAAGGAGAAACTAGAGCAGTTTTGCAGGCACATTACAGAAATATTGAAGAAGTGTAGAGTAGAGATAATGAGTGTTTTAATTGTTTCATTATAGATTGGAATAACAACAGTGTGAGGGACAAAGAAGGAGAAGTTCCTGAAATGTGTGCTGGGGAATTTTCTTGAACAATGTGTTTTCAATCTAAGGAGGAATGAAATGGAATTGAGTTAATGCAGGATGTTTCAGTAGTTTAGTATTTGAAAAAGAGTGATCATAATATCATGTTCAGGATGGTTATGATAAATGTCACACTCATGGAATATGGATTTATGAAGTATACATTTTAAATGGGCACTTTAAAATAAAATGGAGTGGAGTGGTCAAGTTGACCTTTATTTCTTGCCTATACACATGATACTACAAAACTGAAATGATTTGCATGTCTGGATGAAACATTAAAGTACAAACATCTTCTGGGACATATGTTTAAGAATTCATTAAAATCCAAAAGATCTTTGTTGTGGTTCATGGCTGCCTGTCTCCAAATAATTAACAGAAATGTTTTCACTGTGCTGGTTATTGCTCTAAAAATACTGTCAAAGCATGTTGAGTCTTGCACTCAATAAGACAGCATTGCCATTGGTCGGCTCAAAATACCTTTCAGGTGTTTGAACCAGTCAGGTGATGCTCTGCAGTATGCACCTGCAAGTGTATCATTTATGTTCATGTTCTGGTATGAATTACACAATCTGTCTCCCAAGTGAGGAGTAGCCCTGACAAAGGAGTATCATAAATCTTCCCTGTTTTTTTCTATAAGCTGTTCCTTGGCTCAAGGAGACACTGTCCTTGATTTTGTTCAGAGGGGTAATAAACCAGGCCGGGCTCTGCAGCGATGAAAAGGATTTTGAGAGGCCTTTTGTTTATATGTAAACAGATGAGACTTCAAGCCAAAGTGGTCATGTTTTAGAAGTGACCTGTATAATGAAAGGGGAGTGGTCAGCTCTCTAGCTGAGCAATTTAGTTCATTCTGATCAGGTCAGAAGTTCAACAGTGAGCTGTGTAGAAACTCTCTCGTTCTTTCTGCCCTTCAACTTTAATCTGTAAGCATGTGTTCTATTTATATTGGTTTTTAAAGGGAGTTTGCTTTGGGACTGTTGTGTATATTCGGAACAGTATAATTCAGTCAAGTTGGATAGACTGATTTTTGTAGGGGTTCTTTATTCTGTCCTTTGTGTTTCATTGTGTAATTTTGTGAATAAATGTTCGTCTGCTTTAAAAACTAGTAGTCAACCTCGCTATCTTACTCTGGGTAATTTTCACTGTATACTGAAACAAATTGCAAACTTATGGTCTGGGGCTGCCTGCTTAAGAATGTTTTGAGTGGTCTGGCTTACTCCATAGCATCACTTGCCTTCTAACTGCTTACTGCACCTACATGCCTGCTTTCAGTGACCAGTGCACAAGCATCCCCAAGTCTCTAGTACATCAACCTTTCCCAATCTATCACCATTTATAGAATACTCTGCCATTTGTTATTTCCTACCAAAGTGGATAGCCTCACACTTATCCACATTATACTGTGTTTACCCAATTCTTAACCACCTAAAACATCTTGAAGCATCTTTATATCATTCCCATCTCTCTCAATTCCACCAGTCATCAGCAATTTTTAGAAATATGACCTGGGGAGAAGATGGCATAGTGATATTATCAAAAGACTATTAATGCAGAGACCCAGGTAAATTTCTGGGTTAGTGAGATTTGTAGCTCAGTTTGAGGTTCTGGATATAGGTTTGCTTGATGAACTGGAAGGTTCGTTTTCAGACTTTTTGTCACCCTACTAGGTAACATCCTTAGTGAGCCTCCGAATGAAGCATTGGTAGTATAACCCACTTTCTATTTACATATTTGGGTGTCCTAGGGTTGGTGATGTCAGTTGCTGTTGTGACATCATTTCCTATGGTGATGTCATTTCCTGTTCTTTTTCTTAGCGGGTGGTAAATGGGATCCAAGTCAATGTGTTTGTTGATAGAGTTCCGGTTGGAATGCCATGCTTCTAGGAATTCTTGTGCATGTCTCTGTTTGGCTTGTCCTAGGATGGATTGTCCCAGTCGAAGTGATGTCCTTCCTCATGCGTATGTAAGGATACTAGTGAGAGTCGGTCATATCGTTTTTTTGGCTAGTTGATATTCATGTATCCTGGTGACTAGTTTTCTGTCTGTTGTCCAATGTAAGGTTTGTTACAGTTCTTGCAAGGTATTTTGTAAATGACATTAGTTTTGCTAATGAACATCAACTAGCCACAAAATGACAAATTGTATATCATATAAATCATATAAATATATATATTATAAATAGCTGGGACCAACCCCTGATCCCTGTGGTACCTTAATCAGAATTTCATCCAAAGATGTTTGAAAATCCAAATGGACCAATTACACTGATACTCCCTTATCTAATCTATTATTTACACCTTTAAAAAGCTCCAGTAGGTTTGTCAAATATTTCATGATTAGATTAGATTAGATTACTTACAGTGTGGAAACAGGCCCTTCGGCCCAACAAGTCCACACTGACCCGCCGAAGCGTAACCCACCCAAATATGGTTTCTCTTTCATAATTCCATGTTGACTTTGTCTATTCCAGTTGATATTTCCAAAGTGTCCCGTTGTCATATTCTTTATAAATGACCCCAGCATTTCCTTATTACTGATATGAATTGAACTGGTCCTTAAATCCCTGTTTATGCCCTCTTTCCATTTTTTAAAATACTGGGGTAACATTTGCCATCCTCCAATGTTCCATGGATGTTCCAGAATTTTGTAAGGTGATTACCAACACATCCAGTATATCCATGGTCACCTCCTTTCATATCCTAGGATTCAGAATAGGAGACAGAGAGTTGAGATAAAGGTGGCATTTTCAAGATGTGAACCTGTAACTAGTGGAGTGCTGTGGGCAGCAGTGTTATTATTTATAATATTTACTCATGCTTGGATGAGGTAAGTGAATGTACTATTGGCACGTTTGCAACTGACACAAAAAATTGGCAACAAGGACAATGTTAAGGATGATGCAAAGAGCCAACAAATGGATAGAGACAGGTTAAGTGAGTGGGCAAAGTCTTGGCAAATGGAATATAAGAGTGGGCGGCACGGTGGCACAGTGGTTAGCACTGCTGCCTCATAGCGCCTGAGACCCGGGTTCAATTCCCGCCTCAGGCAACTCTCTGTGTGGAGTTTGCACGTTCTCCCCGTGTCTGCGTGGGTTTCCTCCGGGTGCTCCGGTTTCCTCCCACAGTC
>NC_057734.1:7967135-7971310 GCF_004010195.1 Chiloscyllium plagiosum | reverse complement strand
GTCGGTGTGGACTTGTTGGGCCGAAGGGCCTGTTTCCACGCTGTAATGTAATCTAATAATCTAATATGGGAAAATGTGAGGTTATTCAATTTGACTGTGTGATGTCAAACAGGAAGGGATGAATGAAGATCAGAAGATAGAGAGATCATAAAATCATCATCAGAATAAATGACCAGATCATTTACGTTGGGTGTGGGGACAAGGCTACCAGGACACCTCTCCTGCTCTGCCTTGAGTACTGAAGTGGGACCACATACATCCATCTGAGAGGTAAACAGGACCTTAGTTTAATATCTCGTCCACAAGACGATATTTCGGGCTATGCAGCACTCCAACAGTGCAGCACTGGTTTGATTTTATGCTGAAGATTCTTAAACCCACAACAGTCTGATTGAGGGGTGAGAATGGTACCCACAAGTTACAAATAAACCCGCATATAGAGTTATAGAGTCATAGGGATGTACAGCACAAAACTCATCCAACTTATCTTAAATTAATCTCGTCTATTTGGCCCATATCTCCCTAAACCCTTCCTATTTAGGTACCCATCTAGATGCTTTTTAAATGCTGTAATTGTGCCAGCCTCCAACACTCCCTCTGGCAACTCGTTCCATACATGCACCACTCGCTACATGAAAATATTGCCCCTTAGATCCCTTTTATATTTTACCCCTCTCACCTTAAACCTGTGCCCTCTAGTTTTGGACTCCCCTACCCTTAGGAAAAGATCTTGTCTATTTACCCTTTCCACAGCCCATGTGATTTTATAAACCTCTATAAGGTCACCCCTCAGCCTCCAACACTCCAGGGAAAACAGCCCCAGCTAATTCAGCCTCTCCCTATAGCTCAAACTCTCCAACCCTCGCAACATTCATGTAAATCTTTTCTGCTCCCTCTCAAGTTTCACAACATCCTTCCTATAGGAGGGAGACCAGGATTTCATGCAGTATCCAAAAGTGGCTTAACCAATGTCCTGTACAGCCGTACCAAGACCTCCCAACTCCTACACTCAGTGAACTGAACAATAAAGGCAACTGTACCAAATGAGTTTCTCGCTACCCTGTCTATCCACGACTCCAGAACTATGAACCTGCACTCCAAGGTCTCATAAAGCTGGTGATGCTGTGACCATGTGAGACAAAGACAAAGACAGAAACATCAATCCTTTCTGAATGAAGAAATGCCTGGGCCAAGTGTACTCCGATGCTTTAATCTGGTCACCTAGGAGCTGTGCAAACTATTCCAGATATTCTGCTTGTCAGATGGCAGGTCTGATATGAAGTCGAGCCAGACATTTCTCTCCACCTCCCTGGCACCCCACCCCAAGCAGACAAATAGTTTTGTCAGGAAAACTGGAATGTATTCCTCCCTCAGACAGTAACAATCTGCTCCACCAACCCACGCACTATGCCAACAGCAGAGATAAAAGTCTTCAGCGCACAGTGAATCAATTACTGGTAAGCAAATACCCTGCATCCAGCATTTTCCATTTATAGGTCATTTATATTGAAAAGCGAGTGAATTTTCTTTATATTCATCCAGTCGAGGAATATCAGTCAGAATGCAATGCATTTCAAGTTGTTGCTATTGACTACCTTTTCCACACATTAAAAACAAAAGCATTCCCATGTGACCACTGAGATAAAGCACAACCTTGTCCAAACAAGGTGCTTCAGTACTCAATTGCAGAGGAACATCACCACCAGACTGAGTGAGCCTTGACATTTTTTATGCCATTTCTGCATGAGATGGGTGGTTGAGAGATAACTTGTGGTCAATTCTTGTGCACAAGATGAACTGGATTGAATCAGCCCAGGATTATGTAACGAGTGAGTCATCCCTTTGGCCTCATTTATACTCAAACCCATGTCTCAAAGGTGAACCAATGCCAGGCTAACTGATTTGACAATCTATATTCTCCATTTACTGCTCCTGCTGTACTAGAATAAGAACATAGACTCAGAATCAGGAACACAAGTGGAACATTCAGCCCCTGTATCCTGTTCCACTATGGCCTCAATGTTCCTGCCTGCTCTCCATACCCTTTGACACACTAGTCAGAAGAAGATGATGTTGTGGTGTTATTGTTACTGAGCTAGTAACCCAGAGACCCAGGTAATGTTTGGATAGGGCAGGGTTTAAATCCCACCATTCTCTGGGGAGTCTGATTTTATTTTAAATATGGAATTGAAAATCTAATGATGTGCATGAAACCATTGTCAAATATCTTAAAAGACCCATCAGATTCACTAATGTACTTGCTGGAAGGAAAAGGTTTATCTTGACATGGTGTGGCCCACAAGTGACTCCAGACCTGCAGAAATGAGATTAGGTGCCCTGTGAAATGGTTTATGTGGCTGTCGCTGGCTGGACCAGTGTTTATTGCCCTTCAGAATGTGTAAGTGAGCTGCCATCTTCAAAATCACTGCAGTCCCTGTGCTGTAGGTCGACCCATAATGCTGTTGGGAGGGGGGTAATTCCAGGATTTTAACCCATTGACAGTGAAGGAACAATGGTATATTTCCAAGTCAGAATGGTGAGCGGTCTGGAGGGGACCTTGCAGGTGGTGGTGCTCCCCTTTATCTGTTGTCCCTGTCCTTCCAGGTGGGTTTGGAAGGTGGAACATAGGAATATAGGAATTAGTTGCAGGAATAGGCCCTTCAGCCCTTCAAATCTACTCCCCCATTTCACATGATAATGGCTGATCTTATCCTGGTCTCAACTCCACTTAAGTTGTCTTGGTATCTTGGTGAATTTATGCACTGCATTGTTTAGATGGCATACACTGCTATTGCCAATAATCGCAGGTCAAGTGAGTGGATGTTTGTGAACCTGACACAAATCAAGCAGTTTGCTTTGCCCTGGATGTGTTGAGCTCCTTGAGTGTTGTTGAAGCTGCACCCATCCAGCGCAAATGGGAGGTATTCCATCACACTCCTGACTTGTGCCTTGCAGTTGGTGGACGGCTTTGGGGAGTCAGGAGGTGAGTTATTCGTTGCAGTATTCCTAGCGTTTGGGAGAAAGAGAGGACTGCAGATGTGGAGATCAGAGTCACATAGTGTGGCGCCGCCACACTCTTCCTAGCCTCTGACCCACTCTTGCAACCACGGTATTTATGTAGTGAATTCAGTTGAGTTTCTGGTTAACAGCAACCCGAGACTGTTAATCGTTGGGGGAATTTAATGATGGTACTACTATTCATTATCAAATGATGATGGTTACAATTTGTCTTGTTGGAAATGGTCATTGTATGGCATTTATCTGGGTGTGATTGTTACTTGCCATATGTCAGCCCAAACCTGGATATTGTTCACATCTAAGCCTTTCCCCAGCTGCTCATGATAATAGCTAGAGCATGCTCACACACATACTCCATTGACACAACATTCGCAACATGAGCAAGAGTGGATCCGTAACCTTCCTGGAAGGGGCCACATATTCAGGGAATGGTCCTCCAGGACTTGATAAAAGAAACTTTGGACTTTTTCCTGCCTTGAGTTCCCCACTTCCATATCACCAGCACTCCCAATCCAACATCACCTCCTCACAACTTTTCAGAGGGAGACAATGAGCTCAGAGATAGTCTAAAATTACATTTTCAATTCCAGGCATATCAATGGAGGCCTGCAGGTCACAATATCTGTGACCTCATTCTGGCATGGGACTGTGGGTAATGAACTGAAAGCTGTGGCACCCCCCTCTCCCCCCACACTCCCGAAGGAAACCCTGTACTGAATAAAATTGATGCTCCCTCTCAAAGCTTGATTAAGTCCTCAACGCAGATTTAAAGGAGAACCTGACACTTTCTCCCTGGAGCATCGGAGACTGAGGGGTGACCTTATAGAGGTTTACAAAATCATGAGGGACATAGATAAGGTGAATTGCCAAGGTCTTTTCTCAAAGAATGGGGGGGGTGGGGGAGAGGGGTTCCAAAATCAGAGGGCATAGGTTTAAAGTGAGAGGGGAGACATTTAAAAGAGACCTGAGGGGCAACTTTTCATACAGAAAGTGGTGCATATACAGAACGAGCTGTCAGAGGAAGTGGTAGAGGCGAGTACAATTACAACATTTAAAAGACATTTGGACAAATACACATATAGGTAAGGCTTAGAGGGATTTGGGTTGAAAAGTGTGTTGCTGGAAAAGCGCAACAGGCCAGGCAGCATCCGAGGAGC
>NC_057734.1:7966817-7967082 GCF_004010195.1 Chiloscyllium plagiosum | reverse complement strand
GGGAGTGGAGGTTGGGTTGGTGGGGGGTGTGGACCTGACAAGGGAGTCGCGGAGGGAGTGGTCTCTCCGGAACGCTGATAGGCGTGGGGAGGGAAATATATCCCTGGTGGTGGGGTCTGTTTGGAAGTGGCGGAAATGATGGAAGATGATACGATGTATCCGGAGGTTGGTGGGGTGGAAGATGAGGACCAGTGGGGTTCTGTCCTGATGGCGATTGGAGGGGCGGGGTTCAAGGGCGGAGGTGCGGCCAGTGGAGGAGATGCGG
>NC_057734.1:7937544-7966799 GCF_004010195.1 Chiloscyllium plagiosum | reverse complement strand
GAGCATCATCGACCACGTCGGAGGGGAAATTGCGGTCTTTGAAGAAGGAGGCCATCTGGGTTGTTCAGTAGTGGAACTGGTCCTCCTGGGGGCAGATGCGGCGAAGGCGAAGGAATTGGGAATATGGGATGGCGTTTTTACAGGGGACAGGGTGGGAGGAGGTGTATTCGATCTCTCTGCCGCCACCCCCTCTCCAGCCTATCACCCTCACCCTCACCTCCTTCCACATATTGTATTCCCAGCGCCCTTCCCCCAAATTTTCCCCCCCCGCCGCCCCCACCTTTTACCCCAGCCCACTTGGCACACCAGCCTCATTCCTGACGAAGGGCTTATGCCCAAAACATCGATTCCCCTGCTCCTCGGATGCTGCCTTGCCTGCTAAGCTTTTCCAGCACCACACTTTTCAACTCTGGTCTCCAGCATCTATAGTCCTCACTTTCTCTTAGAGGGATTTGGGCCATTTTCAGTTTAGGAAATCTGGCTGGCATGGATAAGTTGGTCTGAAGGGCCTGTATGCGTGCTGTATGATTCTATGACTCCATGATTCCCAGCACTTTTGATAGCAACTGTGCTGGAAAACTCAAATCTCTTGGTTTTTCTGGTGAGCTGTCTGACTAAATCTGTCACTTCCTGATAAATGGATGTTTGTCTTTGAAATGAATAATTATGCAGGGATGTGCCAAAGCAGTGTACTTGGGTTCCCCTGTGTTCCCCATCATCATCAGCGACCCGAGCAACTTCACCAGACGTTATGTTCCTATTCATCATTGACAACATCATAGCAAGTGGTTAACGTGTGAAAGACAATTGATGATTGGGCCATTGCAGACAGACATAGACAGAACCACACATTGATGAAAAAGAAAGTCTTATTTTCAGCATGGCCTCCCCCACCCTGTGTCTTTTAGATTAGATTCCTTATAGTGTGGAAACAGGCCACTTGGCCCAACAAGTCCACTCTGACCCTCTGAAGAGTAACCCATCCCCTTACATTTACCTCTGACTAATGCACCTATCACTATGGGCAATTTAGCATGGCCAATTCACCTGATGTTCTCATCTTTGGATTGTAGGAGGGGACCAGAGAAAACCCAAGCAGACACAGGGAGAATGTGCAAACTCCACGCAGACAGTCACCTGAGGCAGGAATCAAACCTGGGTCCCTGGTGCTATGAGACAGCAGTGCTAACCACTGAGCCACCATGTTGCCCCAATTGAGCATTGTTTGGCGCTGTGGTGGTCAACTTTGTGTTGAGTCATTCCCACACTCTGGTGTGGCAGTCTCCACCACATTTTTGCAGAGGAAGGCAATAGTCTGACGAGATGGAGGGTCCAATGCCCTCTGTTCTCCCTGAGAACTTCTGTACGACCAGCGGAGCCTTACCGTTCTTCTCACCTCTTCCAACCTGTCAGACTCCAGAGGTCACAGATGTCAGTGAGTGTCTCCTAGTTATCAGTGTCAGTGTTCGCCACCTTCACCTCTCACTTGTCGATGGCTTTGCAAGGGAAGTATTGACACCCGGCTGATCCTGACCCAGTGGTCAGTTCACCATGCAAAAGCTCTTTGCGCATACAGCAATGAATTTTTCTGAAGAAGGGTCACTGGATGTTAACTCTGCTTTCTCTCCACAGATGTTGCCAGACCTGCTGAGTTTCTCCAGCCTTCTCCATGTTTGTTTCTGGTTTCCAGCATCCGCAGTTCTTTCTGTTTTCCTTGTTAGCACATACAGCTGTCATCCACGTGATGCATATGTCTGAGCCAATTCAGTTGTCATTAGCTCCGCAATGCGTTTGCACTGATGGAATTAGCTCTCTTCAGGACCTCTGGGTTAGGGTCCTTGTCCTGCCAAGAGATGTCTAGGATATGCCTGAGACAGTATAACTGGAAGCTGCTCATCCCTTTCTCCTACCCATCATTGATTATCTAGCTCTCACCACCGTATAATAGTCCACTGAGGATACAGGCTGGCAGTTTGATGTTCTCCATTGGGCTATTCCCATTCCGCAATCTCTTGCTCAGCCCAGACTTAGAGCTGTGCTCATAGAATCTTTCATATTAGACAGAGCCTCAGTTTTATAGCTCATCTGAGAAATGCATCTCCAACTGGTACTCAGTAGGTACTGCACTGGTTGGCCAGTCAAGAGTGGGTTCTCACGTTTCTGCAGTGAGACTTGAACCTATGACCGCCTAAGGTTAGCCCCTTGTTATTGACCCTTCGGTTAAGATGCCAAAGCAATATTGTGATCCATTCAGACACAGGAGAAGTTAAAATGAATGTCAAGGAAGTCAACATCTCTGAGCCCTCAATGTCGTTTGCCTTCTGTTGGAGGGACTGCCCAGTAAAAGCTCTGGTTTGTGGAGCCACTGGCATTCACGTTGTGATTGGGCTGCTAAATATTAAGCTGTGACCTCTATTTGGTTTGTTGTGTACGTTGAGATCAATGCCCTGTTAGTGCTACAATTGATTGAGAATGACTACATTTCGATGGCCATTTGTGTTGGAGTTCCACTCCAAGCTGCACGCCATCTTGATTTAGAACTGTATCGCCCTTCCTTCACTGGTGCTGGGGCAACATCCTGGAAATTGTTTCTCAGCAGCACTGTGAGGGACCCTGCGCTGTGTGGACTGCAGCAGTTCGGAAAGGTGACTCAGCAACACCTTCTCAATTTTCAGTCAGGCATGGGCGATAAATGCCCAGCCAGTGATGCCAACATCCCGTGATAGAATGAAGAAACAAATGTCACTATCAATTCTTGTGCAGCTGACTCCTTCCAAAGTCGCATCTACACTGTTGGACACTTTATTGTCCCCACGCCTGTCAGGAAGAGTATGAATGCAGAAGCTGTTCCTCTTAGCTGAAGGTTCAACAACAAGGGATTTAATTTTAAACTGAAAAACAGAAGACTTAGGAGTGATTTGAGGAAAGCCTTTTCCCACTCAGATGGGGGTGAGTTTTGGAATGCACTGCTCTAGAGGGCAGTTGAGGTGGGAAACCTCACCACCTTTAAAAAGTATTTGGAGGAACACTTGAAATATCATAACAATCAGGACTATGGGCTGGGAGGTGAGAATAGTGCAGATTTAGTGTAGTTCTGGAAGTATAATCAGAGGAATCGAAGACCCTCTGTACTGTATGATTCTATGACCGTAATGAATGCATTCTCCATGAGGCACTAAGCTAGGTTGTTCCCTGCCAGGTCAATGTAACTTGACTATGTTATTTGGCTCCCCAAAGGTCCAGGAAGCCATTGCAACACAATAATACTATGGTACTGTAGAATATGTTTTAGACTTCCTAAATCTCTGTGTCTTTGACTTCAAAATGTCATTCAGGCAGGCTCCTTTGGGGGCAGGAAACCCAAAAGGGAACTGGCTTCTCAAATGTTCTTCGATTATTAGTTGCAGGGCAGGTGGTGGCACAGAGCTTTAGATCTTTCTCTGTTGGTTTTCTGCCTGCTGGATAGCCTGACTGACAAACTCTAGTCTAACAGGGAAACCAACGACACAACAGCAGCACAGCCAAGGAAAGCTGGTGGGTATAGCTGAGTGGGGAGAGTGAGTATAATATGTAGGACAGGTTGTAGGATCGCCCATTTTTGAGGGGTGGATTAAATGTTGGTGGATTCAGGAAGTCCAATGGTAGCTCCAAGCGGAATATGTTTCGTGATGGATAATGGGTCTCCATTTGCCTGTGGAATGGGGGGCAAGAAGATGACGATTAGGGATGGCTTCTGATATTGGGGGTGGAACAATTCAATGGTAAGGAGTGACCAAGTGCATCACAGAGACAGGGAGGTTGAGCTCAGAGAGACTCTGAGGCAATGTTCTCTCAAGTTTTACCTGTTACTTCATGAAGCCCTGAGGTCTGTGCAATGTAAGAAGTATCACTCATAGAATCGAGAGTGTTTTGCTGGAAAGGCCCAGCAGGTCAGACAGCATCTGAGGAGCAGGAGAATTGACATTTCAGCCCTTCATTAGCTTTTGCCCAAAATATTGATTCTCCTGCTCCTCGGATGCTGCCTGACCTGCTGTGCTTTTCTAGCACCACACTCTTGACACTAATCTCCAGCATCTGCAGTCCTCACTTTTGCCTAGTTGATTTTGACCTCACTCATAGAATCTCTACATGGTGGAAGCAGGCCATTTGGCCCATCAAGTCCACACCAACCATGTGAAGAGCATCCCACCCAGACCCACCCCATCCCTGCAACCACAGATTTCCCACGTTTAACCAACTAGCCAGCACATGCCTGGACACTTTAGCATGGCCAATTCACCTAACCTGCACATCTTAGGACTCTGGGAGGAAACACATGCAGACACTGGGAGAACATGTAAACTGTGCACACAAAGTCACCCAAGGGTAGAATCGAACCAGGCCCCTGACACTGTGAGGCAGCAGTGATAACCATTGTGCCACCATGCCAATTCAGTTCTGGGAAGTAAACTGACATGGATAATGAAGTGAGATGGAAATACAATTGGGAAATAGCGATCAAAGATTCAAGTTTAATGTGAAAATAGGAAAGAAGAGTGGATAATCATGCACTGGTTAACCTCTTATTGATTAAGCAGTGCAACACTCCCTACATTACAATTTTGACTACAATTCATTGATTATAAAGTGCTTTAGGACAACTTAAATGGTGTTTTGTTTCTGTTCTTGATCTGATGTAGTATAAAAGCGAATCATAGAGTGGTCACAGCCCAGAAGGAGGCCATTCAGCCCATCATGTCTTACAGAATCCAGGGTTGAAAATCCGATGGGGACTACGGCAGCTGAATGCTCTAGTCCTTCTGGCTTACCCACATTACAAAATGACCCCCACTGTCTCCAAGGGTGGAGTTACCAATATTCAACAGGTACTTTTTCAACCATTAGCAGGATCCTGGAGGTTTCTTCAGGTGTTTGATGATCGTGACATATTTATTAAGCTCTGATTGTCCAAGCTTAAACAATAGCAACAAAGAGAAACTTTAGCTTGGAATGACCGAACCATTTTATGAAAAGGTAATTTTGAAATGGTGGAGCGCTGAATTGGGAACAGTAAAAGCAGGGAGTGCAGTCAGTCAATTGTCAAGTTAATTTTAAATGGACACAGTCAGAAAAGGGAACCTTTATAACAACAAGAACAGCATGAACTTACATGGCATCGATAAGGCCTCTTCTGCCACAGTGGTAGTGTCTCTCCCTCTGAGGCAGGAGATTCCAGTCCAACGTACTCCAGACATGCACAATAACATCTCTGAACAGGGTGATTGGGACAAACTCTATAATGCTGGTAATTTAGTAAAGCTGATAGAAAAATATAAAGAGAAATCTGAGTTTGCTGATCTGATATATGGGAGCATGCAGAGCATCAAGTGAAATGTTTGAGGTAAAGAATGATTAAAAACCTAACAAACTCAAACAAAGAAAATAAATAATGGAAATGTATGGAGGTGAACAGAAAAAAAAAAGCTGCAACTCAAAATAGAATTTATTTTTAAATTTATAAAATGCGAATTACATTTGTGTATTTTTCAAACATTGTATGCACAGTCAGAATTTATCATCAGATCACTGGTTTCAGCAGTAATTGTGTAAAGAGAGACTAAAGCTCAAAGATATCAACTGCTTCTACCACAAGGGGCAGCTCATGGGGATAACAGCTTGCAAAATCCTTTTAAAATGTTGGAAAGAGATTTACTTTTCATATCCAGCAGCGAATTCCAATACGTTGGTGAAATCACATTCTGACAGAGCACTTGGTGATGTGCAGTCGTAATTAAGGTCAGGCAGCTTAATTGAAGGGCTCATCTTAACCCACTCATCCTTCCATCAAACAGCCCATCTTCAATTACTTAACAGTGCATTGGCACATCCATTATGTCTCAGTGAGACCACTATTCTCCACTAGTGCTGCACTTTGCCCTGAAGGTTGAAAGATAATGAAGTAACTGTCTCAAGTTGTGTTAGGGCTCAACTGTCTGACATGACTTAATTATTAATATTCTGATTGTGATGTTGTGACTGTGGCACAGAATTCTTGTCTGTTCTTCTGATGTGACAAAGGGACACAGTTTAACCCTATCAGTGCACTGCTGTGTTTAAGTTTGAATATACATCGATCATCTGTAATGTTAAAGAATAGGGGAGGTGAGATATTCTGAAACAATCCAATTCTCTTCCCTCACTGACTGTAATCAGTTTGTTTTATTTTTGAAAAAGTAGGTATGTATGTTTCGAAGCCCCCTTAGAGTGTGGTCACTTTAAAAGCTCCAGCAGCAGATTTTTGTCAGTTTAAACAAAATGTACATTTATTCACTTGATCATCACACCAGCTCGAAACACTATATCAGTCACACAACCACATACTCAACAAATATACAATTAAAGATGATCATGAGCTACTACAAGTATTAAACTAAAAGAATTGTTAATGGTTCAAATTTCTTGGTGATTCCAGTTAAGAAAGAGTTTTTCCCCAAATTTCAATTATAGTTGAGATATAAAGATATGTAATTCTGATAATTGGGGTTTAGCACTACTGCAAGACTCCTGCAGAGAGAAGACTAGATCTTTTGGTATCAATTATAGTCACCCAATGCATCCCCCCTCGCCATCCCAATCCTTTCCCCTGTACCCTTTGCCTATGGTTCCTCAAACCCCTATCTCAACCTATACCTCTAAACAGTATAAGAATAAGGGGTAAACCATTCAGGACTGAGATGAGGAATAATTTCTTCACTCAGAGTTGTGAACCTGTGGGATTCTTTCCCACAGGAAGCTGTTGGGGCCAGTTCATTAGATAGATTCAAGACAGAGCTGGACATGGCCCTTGCAGATAAAGGGATCAAGGGGTATAGCGAGAAAAATGGGAGTGGGTTGCTGAGATTATATGATCAACCATGATCATATTGAATGGTGGTACAAGCTCCAAGGGCTGAATGCTTATCCTGCACCTATTTTCTATGTTTAGATATTTTTACGTTTCTATAACAACCACTCTGGCCCTTAAAAACTACATTCCCAATCTATGCCCCCATACCCACTACCCTGACCCTTTATGCACCCCATGCTAACTTATTGTCAACTCATGCCAACTTATGCCACTACCTACCAGCTTTATGTCCCTTCATCTTTCATGCCAATTCACCATGACCTGACCTCAGGATCTATCCACAAAGTAAAATTCTATTAAATAAAGTTCTAAATGTGAAATAATTTACTCTATTGAGAAAGGCACTCTTACTGATATGGAAACATATTGATTACATTTAAACTTTCACCGCAATGAAGCCTTGTGAAAGCAAACTTTATTTAAGACCAAAAAGCATTGGAATTCACAGTTCCATGACCAAACTTCTGGCTGTCAGATTGAAATTTGATTTGATTGATTACTGTCACATGCACCGAAGTACAGTCAAAGGTTTTGTTTTGCATACAGTACAGATCATATTATGCAAAGACCATAGACCACTGAACAGAACGAGAAGGTGCACAAAAAGCAAGATCAACATTAGATTTGAAATTTGATCTGCTACCATAAAAATTGACCCTTGTGAAATCAGTCATGCAAGACTAATCCAGTAATGGCGTTTCTCAGGCTTACGATAAATGCCTTGACAGGTAGACAGTTCCTTGACAGGGTCTTGGACAGTTTGATAGTTCAAATGGTTTTCCGCTGTTCTCTCACACACTCATGTTTACTTTGAACAATCCTAAAGCATAAAAGAGCCACTAATGTTCCCACTAAACTGCATGACTGTGTGGTTGCTCAGTCGGCAAGAAATCTCCTCATTGAACATCATGTCACTACGTAACTTCTGCTTCCTGAAGCTGCAACAGTGCATGGATCTCATTGGTCCATGCAGGAGGAAGAAAAATTAGAGGCGGTGTTTTGACTAGCTCCTTCCAAAGACCATCTGACCACACTGAAAGGAAACTTGAGCCTACCCTCACTCCCTTCCCCTCTTCCCACAGCTCTCCAAGTACCATTAGTGAGATAAAGGATTACCCTGACAATCGAAACGAACTCACTGAAACAGACTTCCTGGTCTTTTCTGCACACTCTGTGTTCCAGACAGTGTGTATTGTAGAATGGGAATTAAATAGAGGCAGCTATGTGGGTCAAACAAAGGCAGAAATTGCTGGAGAAACTCAGCAGCATCAGTGGAGAGAGAGTAAAGTTAATGTTCCATATCTGAAGAAGGGTCATTGGATTCAAAATGGTAACGCTGTTTTTCTTTTCTCTTCACAGATGCTGCCAGACTTGCTGAGTTTCTCCAGCGATATCTATTTTTGTTACAGATTTCCAGCTTCCGCAACTCTTTGATTTTGTGGGCAGCCATCTCCACCAACTGCATATAAATGAAGTGTGGGCTACCATCAAATGTGTCCCTCTTGAAAGTCAGAGAAAATGTGATTGAGGCAGGACTTGTCATTCGAGGAGACTTTTAACATTTTTGCCTTGTAGGCAAGTCCAGTAACGTTACATATTGGATTAAGCATTGATTGATAATCGTGTGAATTCCACAGATCAGTGCCGGGAAATTTGGAGTTAGCCCATCTGTCATGTGACAGAGATGGCTGCCTCATTAGACACATAGCTGTGAACAAGTATTCCCAACCCCGGAATGATGTGAACATTGGTGAAACAGTGTAAAAATGACAAGATGGGAATCTCACTGGTAGGGAGACATTCACTGATGAAGGGCTTTTCCCCGAAACGTCGATTTTCCTGTTCCTCGGATGCTGCCTGACTTGCTGTGCATTTCCAGCACCATAATCTCGACTCTCAACTCCAGATGCTGCCTGCCCTGCTGTGCTTTTCCAGCACCATTCTAATCCAACATCTGCAGTCCTCACTTTCGCCTAGAAGTTCACTGGCATCCATTTGCAATCTGTTCTGACCTAATATTGCTTCACTGATGTGCACTTTTCCATTCTCCCAGCTGCCAGATAGAAACTAAACTGGGATATTTCCTGACGGGAATGTTAGAACAGGTACCAGCTTGCCCCTCCCTCCTCCATCCCGCCATCTTGGTCACCAACATTTCAGGGCATGCTCCATGCACAGTGACTGTCCTTCCCTCCCTAAGCAATGGGCATGTACCAACTTCATCTCATCCTCATGGAATATCTCCAATCCACTTGCAATGGGGTGGCAGGGTGGCTCAGTGGTTAGCACTGCTGCCGCACAGCATAGGGACCCAGGTTTGAATCCAGCCTTGGGCAACTGTCTGTGTGGAATTTGCACATTTTCCCCCAGTCTGTGTGGGTTTCCTCCGGGTGCAGACCAGGTGAATTGGCCATGCTAAATTACCCATTATGTTAGGTGCTTTAGTCAGAGTGAAATGCGTCTGGGTGCATTAGTCTTCGGAGGATCAGTGTGGACTTGTTGGGCTGAAGGCCTGTTTCTATATTGCAGGGCAATCCAATCTAATCTACTGTTCTGTACTTCACTTTGGAATGCACCAACACCTATGATCCTAATGTTGCTGCCAGGTCATGTTACAGCTACATAGACTGCTTTCAGCTTCTCTGCATTGACCTTTTGCCCTTTTCCCTCTCAGCCAGAGCTGAAATACTGCAAATGCTGGGAATCTATAAAATAGCGAACGCTCCGAAGGAGAGTTATACTGGACTCCACCCATTAATTCCATGGATGCTGCTGCTGGATCAGTTGTTTCTCCAGCATTTTCTGCGCTTCTTCCACAAAATTATCTAGTCGAAGTCAGCTAAACCTTCTCAGCAGTTTCTGAGCAAATCAAGTTTTTTGTGATTGCAAGGCATTTTTAAGGTATGTCAATTACTGCCCCGGGCGTTTCAGTGGCATAGTAGAGAGAGCCTTCCCAAACCAGGGCAGAATCTTGCCATTTACGCTTGGTGAAATGAATGAGGAAAAATTACACCTTGAGCCACTGTCAGAGACAATGGGCGTACCTCATTCACATTTAAAATTCTTCAGCTTTTCAGCCCTGACACTTAGGTTATGTCCAGGATAGGCTAAAATCTGAGCACAAAATAGGTGGAAATATTCCAGCATTCAACTCACACTACACCCAAATTCCCCACAGTGCTTAATAAAATCTGCACTAAATAAAATAACAGGCTCATTTAAGAGGCATTTTGCTGTTGTAATTTGTGTTAAAAATTGCAAGGAGCTGTGAAATATGTTCCTTGCTTCAGTGCAGTGTTGTTAACTGGGTTACAGTGGCTTAGATGTCAAGGTAATTACAAAGAAAGCATCAGGGTTTAATTCTGTACAGTGAGAGAATGCAAGGAATGTTAATGCTAAATAAATCTTGCATTACATCAGTGTCACACAGGTCAGTTAATTTGTAGCAATGATAATCGTACTATTTGGTATCCCTGTGTTGCATTCCCGAAGTATAAATAAAGAGAGAGATCTCTTTGAAATAAATGAAGTTTCTTTGGAGTTTAATCTATTAAAATGAAGGAACAACATGGGTCAGCAGATTTCCACTTAAGATGTGGCATATTCTGTAGTTGGAAAACTAATGTCATAAACTGGCATCTAATGGTATGTGATATTAATGGGGATTATTGTTACAAAGAATGCCAGTAAATAATGGTCTTGCACAGTCATTTGGCATCAAAGAGTTTCACAGTGCAGTACATAGCTCAGTGAGCATGAATGATTCCCAATGAAAAACAGCAGGGTGAGTTTTGTGACCCCTAGAGAACAGGATCCTATTCCGCCTCTCCCACCACCCTTCTACCTTTGCTGAGGGAAAGCTCAAACAAGAGTACAGCCTGCCACATTTTGCCCGGTGGCCACATGGTCAAGTTGGACATTCCAGTTGCTTTCCCCGATCCAGCGTCCGGTGCTCATTGGAAGCAATCCCAGCCCTCGTAGGAGACCCATCCCCAACATGTCCCATCCTCCTTCCTTGCCCTGTCAATCCCAGGTCCCCCCTCAATGCCAGAGCCAAAGATCCTAGACCAGCCAGAATATCGGACTCCATCAGCTTCCTCTGTCTCAGGCTGCTGGTGGTCACAAGGTAGTTAAACCTGAAAGGGTTAACTGGACATTGCCACGTGTCCTTTACAGTAAATTGTAGTGAAAAGCTTTCAATTGTTGACATGATTTGGTGCCATTTTAAATAATTTATGAACACGGGAAAAAATTGTGAGATATAGCTTAAAGAAACTCCATAGTCAGTCCTGAGCCAGTTCATCACCATCACCACCACCTGCACCACCAGCTCTTTCCATCGGCAGCACCAGACCCAACCAAAGTCGAAGCCATTGATCCTCAGGCACCATCTTTCACCGCCGGTCTGATTCTTCTCCTCCACTGCTTCACCGCTGCCTGCGCCGGATCCAAACAATGAGGAATCGCATCTCCTGCTGCTGGAGCAACTAATAACAAAGTCGTCAATCCTCAGGTGCCAAATTTTGCTGCTGAGCCTACCTCACAGACGTCACCTCCGCCAATGTAGCAGCCGCCGATTCCAATTTCAAGTCCCTTGCTCACCCCCGAAATGTAATCAAGGACTCACTCAAGATCTGTACTAGACCACTCAAGGTCTGTGTTGGGTCTACTCAAGGCCTGTGCACTGGCCCACTTGGAGTGTGTGCATGGCCCACTCAGGGTCTGTGTACTGGGCCACTTGGTATCTATGCACTGGGCCAACTTGGTGTCCGCGCGCTGAGACCTCTTGGTGTCTGCGTGCTGGGCCCATTTGAGGTCTCGCGCTGAGACCGCATGGTGTCTGCGTGCTGGGCCCAATTGAGGTCTCGCGCTGAGACCGCTTGGTGTCTGCGTGCTGGGCCCATTTGAGGTCTCGCGCTGAGACCGCATGGTGTCTGCGTGCTGGGCCCATTTGGTGTCTCGCGCTGAGACCGCATGGTGTCTACGTGCTGGGCCCATTTGAAGTCTGTGCACCAGGTCCACTCAGGGTCTGTCTACAGGGTGTACTCGAGATCTGTGTGCTGGGCCCACTCAGAGTCTGTGTGCTGTGCCCACTCGGGGTCTGTGCGCCAGGCCTACATTTCTATTGAAAGTGGTGGCTGGACTCAGACGTTTCAGTGGGTAGTAGATGCTGCTGATGTGTATTCTCTCCCCCACTAATTATCTATGCTCTGTGATTATTGTGATGGTATCCTGTTAGCCTCAGGCAGTATCTGTGTATGCTTTTCTGTATTTTTCCATGTAATGGCTCAGCGGCCATCTTGTGTGCTAAGTGACCAGTTTATGGTTTAGCAGCCATCTTGTGTATATGTGCCTCATATCAGCATGTCCCATGTCAACTCCCACTTCACTTCAAAAGTACTTAATTGGATAAAAAACACGTTGGGATATTCTGAAGTCATGAAAGGCCATATATAAATGCAACAACTATTATCTTTTCCATCCTCCCATCTCCTCAAGGTGATCAATTGATAAATACACTATAAATTGTATGACTGGACTTGGACTTGTTTTGAATTTATCACTCCCAGCAATGGTAGGTATGCTACAACTGACATCATTATTTGTGAGTAATGAATTAATTCACATTACTGCTGATGGTAACTGAAGAAATTGGGGTTATTAGAACAGAGAAGCTAAAAAGAGATTTGATAGTGCCACTTAAAATGATGGAATATTTAGATAGAATAAATAAAGATAAATTGTTTTTGATGGCTAAGGATTAAAACCAGGGGGCACAGATTTAAGGTGACTGGCAAAATAGCCAGAGGTGAGATGAGGATTTTTTTTAAATTTTAGCTGCAAAACCTTGTCTTTTTTTATTTTTATTCATGGATTAAAATGAGCCATTCTAACATGAAAGATTGTTGAAGCATGACTGCATGCTTTGAAGACAAGTAACCTGACACTCATTGTAAGCACTATATGCTTGTCCAGCATTGATTGAATTGTGGCTGCAGACAAACTGGAACTGAGAGGTTGTGTACAGGTAAATCTTTGACCGGTACAAGAAGCTGATTGGTCTGTACACCAGGACCAGTTGTAAACGGCAAAGGCCTCCTGCCTGCCAACCACAATGTGATCGGGTCTTAGCTTGCAGATGTGAACAAATGTGAAACTTCAGACCACAACCAGCTGAAGCTCTCTCTCTATTCTCTGCAGAAAAAAAGCCATTCTAAGCTAGAAGAAAAGCTTGATTTTGCTCCAGAAAGCTGTGCTTTTCAATTAATAAGTAAGAAATGATTTATAAGGGTGACAGCTATCCTGTGCCTTTTGCAAACCAGTGGAAGCATCCGGAAAAGGAAGACAGAGAAGCAGCAGTCTGACCAGTACAAGAACCATCTCAGCAGATCCTGTGAACAGAAACCACTGAACTGTTCTTCCAGTGTTCAACCCATCCATGACACCCATGTTTTATTTCCCATTCTGTGTCTGTCTTTATGTGTTTGTATATGTGTGCTAATACTTCACATCGACAGTAATGGAAAATGATCTTCCTTCTCAGGAAGAACGATCGCGACCACTGAAACAGACAATGATTTTGTAATGTTTTCTGCAAACAAATTGTGCTGTAAAAAGACTCGATACTTGAACTATTGTACCACAAAATGTAGAAAATATCATGACATGTGCTCCAAGAGTGAGAGGAGATTCCCAGCTGACAGCTATGCTGACGAACGTCTCTCTCTGTCTCTCTGTCTCTCTGTCTCTCTCTCTCTGTCTCTCCGCCTGGAGCTCTGGTTTCTTTGTACAATAAATTCTGTCATTGAATCCCGATTCTGACTCCGAGACAGAAACTTTGACATTATTGGTATAGAGGAAGTATAGAGCCATAGAGAGATACAGCATGGAAACTGACCCTTCATTCCAACTCGTCCATGCCAACCAGACATCCCAAACTAATCTAGTCCTATTTGCCAGCATTTGGCCCATATCCCTCTAAACCCTTCCTATTCATATACCCATCCAGGTGCCTTTTAAATGCTGTAATTGTACCAGCCTCCACCACTTCATCTGGCAGCTCATTCCATACACGTACTACCCTCTGCGTGGAACCATTGTTCCATCAGTCCCTTTTAAATCTTTCCCCTCTCAGTTTAAACCTATGCCCTCTAGTTTTGGTCTCCCTTACCCTGGGGAAAACACCTTGGCTGTTCACCTTATCCATGCCCCTCATGATCTTAAAAACTTCTATATGGTCATCCCTCAGTATGCACAGTAAACTCAAACAAACAGCAAGTTGATATTGGCTAAATAATCTGTTTTTGTGAGTTGGTGACAGAGGGCTAAACATTAACTGGTGAAAACTCCCCAACCCTTCTTCCAGTGAGTAAGGGATTGTTTACAGCTTTGCAGCTGAAGAGGGGCAGATTCGAGCCTTGTTTTAATGTCACATGCAGGGAAAGTGTTTAAATAGTTTCTGCTATTATTAACACGTTACTCTCTCAAAGGTCTCTTATGCTTTTTGACTCAACCTTTTGGAAAGTAACAATAGTTTTGGGGATTGCCCTTTGATAGAATGAATGAGAAGTAAAACCCATAATAAATTTGCAGTAATTACAGCCATATCAGACCACATCAGTGCTGACAGCAGTTCCTTTTACTCAAAGTGTACTAGTGAGGTTACAACTTAATATATAATTCAGGATCTGAACGGCTCTTATTTCTCAGAGAGGCTGTGAAGAGTTCTTGTTTTGATATATTTGTATGGAATATAGATAATGAATGTTATTGCTTCTGAAGCTCAGTCTAAACAGATTGCAATAAGAATATTACTTTCCATAAGGCTGTGCTCAGAAGGATTTGTGTCTCCACTTGCACAATTCTATTAAGGCAGTGAGGAAAAAGCATAAGGATTATTAAAGTCAACCTTTCATCTTTCTTTTTGAAAAAAGACTATGATCAATCTATTAAACAGAATGATATTATTCCTTGCAGAAAACTGTGCATGAGATACACTTGAGGCATTGATTCATGTAAGTGTTATGTACACAGCTCTCAAAATGGCTTCATGGTAAATGATGTGCAATAACACTGATGGGAGCAAGCAATATGGACCAGCAAGGTGCAAGGTTTGATCCTCGGTGTGGTGTCTTCCACTTCTTTTTCTCTTTATTTGTGGGATGTGGGTGCTGCTGGCTTGGTCCAACATTTATTGCCCGTCCCCAGTTGCTCCTTGAGAAGGTGGTGGTGAGCTGCCTTCTTAACAGTTGCAGTCCACCTGCTGTGGGTTAACCCACAATGCTATTAGGGTCATTTCTTTTGAGACATTGTAGCAATTGGTACAACTGAGTGGCTTGCTAGGCCAGTTCAGAGGGCAATTGAAAGTCAACCACATTGCTATGAGTCTAGAGTCTCATGTTGGCCAGGCGGGGTAAGGATGGCAGGTTCTTTCCCTTAAAGAGCATTAGTGAACCAGATGAGTTTTTCCAACAATCAGCAATGGATATTGGTCATCATTCGATTCTTAATTCCAGATTTTTATTGAATTCACATGCCACCATCTGCCATGGCAGGATTCAAACCCAGGACCCCAGAACATTACCTGGGTTACTAAATTAACAATCCAGTGATAATACCACTATATCATCAATAATTTGTGGGTCTGCACTAAGCTGACAGCAATGGCACCTTGTACTGATGTGGGAACTTCAACAGAACAAAATTATCCAGGGAGCATGCTGTAATCTATTATAGGAAGGGTTTCAAAGGCAAACAGAAATGTAGCAGGGTTCAATGGTGGGGAAGATGTTGTATTTGGCCAAGAAGTTGATCAACATTGAAAAAGCAGTTCACCTGAACAAGGACAAAGTGCTGAAGGAAGCAGGACCCTTGCTGTTCCTGATTTATTCAGTTTTGATGACCTAGACTTGGGTGCAAAGAAATACTTTCATTCCCATAATGCCCTTCATGACCTCAGGGCATTCAAATTTCTTGACCACCAATGCAATACCATTTGAAGTCTGTCACTGTTATAACATAGAAAGTGCAGCAGTCAATTTGCACACAGGAAACTCCCTCACATAACAATGTGCTAATGATCAAAGGATCTGATGTTGATTGATGAATAAACACAGGCCAAGACACCAGAGATCAAGGCCCGGTTCAAAATAGTGCTGTGGAATCTTGTACAATCACCCTGCGGAAACAGACAGGGCAAGGTTGAGAATGTCATCAGGAAGTCAGTATTTCAGACTTTGTAGCACTCCCCTAATAATAAACTGGAAGGTCAGTCTTGATTTTTATGCTTGAGGTCTGGTGTGTAAATGTGAACCTCTGAACTTGTGACTCTTGTTTGCGACAGCAAAGTGCTGTCCATCTCAACGTCTTGGAGAGCAGCTGGTTAATGATGCTGTATAAAAAAAGAAAGAAAGAAATGGCATTCATTATTTTATCAAATATATCCTCTTCAGGGCTCAGCTGTGATTACTTCAAAGGGATCTTGATTTACTTATCTTAGATTTCCTTTCACTGGAGTGGTACTTGAAATGTTGGGGAGGAGTTTTTTGTCATGTAATTGCATTCCTGCAAGAAACTACAAATTGGTCCCTCAATTGATGGGTGTTAGCGTTTAACTGTGCTACACACTGATAGCTGCTCTTGACACAGATTGCTTTGTTCATCTTCATAAGCGTGACGGTACATTTTTCATCATCCCAGTTTTATTTTTCCACCCTCTCCGCTACAAGATGAAAGAAATAGTTGACATTTATGTAGCGCCTTTCACAACCATGGGGGATTGCAAAAATTTTACAGCCACTGCGGGACATTTTGAAGTGTAACTGTGGTGGTAGTATTCAAAACAAAGCAGCCATCCTTGTGCACAGCAGGATCCCACTAACAGTAATAATCATCTGGGATTTCTTCTAATGAATTTGATTGAGATATAGTTACTGACATAAAAAAACAAAACTGTGTTGAACTTCCTGCCCATCTTGCTGATGTCTCTTCAAAAAGTCAAACAATTTATTCCATTCTCCACCCTTTTCCCATAGCCCTGCAATAATTTCTCCTTCAATTATTTATCCAGTTTGCTTTTGAATGTCACTGTTTAATCTCTGTTTATGTCCCTTTCAGTCAGTGCATTCTGGACATAGCAATGCACAATGTAGGAAGAGGCTTCCTTCAGTCATATCTGATTCTTCTATCAACCATCTTCTATCCATGCCCTTTCATTCTCAGCACAGAGTTTTTTCCCCCTCATCAAGTGTTGTGAGCCTTAATTCATAGAATCTCTACAGTGATTCAGCCCATCAAATCCATACCAATCTCTGAACAGCATCCCACTCAGAACCCCTTATCCCTGTAACGCTGCATTTCCCATGGCCAATCTACCTAGCCTACACACCCTGGAACACTACAGACAATTTTGCATGGCCAATCCACCTATCCTGCTCATCTTTGGACTGTGGGAGGAAACGCACGGGGAGAAAATGAAAACTCCATGTACACAATCACCCAAGTCTGGAATCAAACCCTGACCCCTGACACTGTGAAGCAACAGTGCTAACCACTGAGCCATCGTATTGGGGACCTACTTCTCAACAGCCTAAGGCTTTGAAAATTTGGAAGGCAGAGGAAGATAGATTCTTGGTAATCAAGAAGCTGAAAGATTATTGAGGGTAGACCATAAGATATAGGAACACAATTAGGCCATTCTGTTCATCAAAGGGCCAAGTGACCTATTCTTGTTCCTCACTCGTATGCTTGTATGATCCTCTGACCGTAGTAAGAGCTCCTTAATTTACTCTTATCTGACCCCTTTGTGGTTTTAACACTTTGGTGAAAACTTCTTTTCACCTTCTCTGCTTTAAGCATTATGATCTGCTGCCCTTGCATACGTGTAAATGCATGAGATGCTAACAGTTTTTCAGTGTTAGACTGTGCGGGCTATATCCCTGCACAACTGGAAACAATTTTAAGAGTCAAGGCACATAAATGCGGAACTGGCTGCTGCAGCCGCCAGTGTAAGAACCTTAGATCAATGAGCCCCCTCGTTTCCTGCTTTATCTCTTTCAGAATACGACAAACGTTCTCGTTTTACTCAGTCACACAGCTTGTGGTGTAAAAGCTGCCTCATTCCTGATGCCCTGTCTCACAGGCAATTGACGTTGGGTGCCTGTAATAAGTGGTATCAGATCAGCTTGAGAAGACTAGCTACTTCTGAGTGTCATCTCATCTGGGAATGACATATACTTAGCTGGGATTGACTGCAATGTGCCATAATCTGTTCACTTGATTGAATGTTATAAGGCTTCAACAATTGTACTTTGTCATTCACAGGGTTCAAAATTCTGTAAAGGCCCCATTGCCTTAATGTGTATCTCTTATCTTCGCTTTCATTGTTTCGAATTTCTCATTTATGAAGACTTAGCGGGATCCAGCAATAAATCTGGGGATACTCTATTATATAACGCAGTTTGTACAGTTCAGAGAGCTGTAGCATTTTAATGCAGCAAATTGTAGGATCAACTACAAGCCTCAAAGTGTTTGGCATTGGCCTTTTATTGCCTCACCAATCGTTCCTTTTAGAAAAAAAGCAAGTTTCTGATTCACAGTTTGTCCCTCTCACCCTACTTATGTCGACCGATATCATGTTTATTTGGTGGTGCTCCTGTGAAGGCTCTATATAAATGCAGTTTGTTATTACATAGACGTGGATGTTTGGGTTTCGGCACTTGTGCATCCTCTAATGGTGTCAGCAGCTCTTGCCATGAAAGTCTGACGCTGAGGGGAACAGCCTTTCCTGCCTTTACCTACCAATAGTCTCATGGATCCACAAGTCTAAGTCCAGGAAGGGTCCTTACCTGCCACCTCATTGTATGAAAATGGCATTTCTTCACATTGGAGGGGAGTGAATGCTTTGGAAGTTTATCTTGAGTGAAATAGATGTGAGAATGGTCAGGGTGGACAACTTAAGCCGACCAAAATGGATCTAAGGGGTGATCAAAAGAAAAAGGTCACAAGGTAGGCAGAAGGAAAAGAAATTTTGGAATCCCCGTGTGTAAAACTTATGGTGGTGTAATCACCAAAATGGTAATCCCTTTAAGCTTTATCACTTCTTTGAAATAAAATACTTCCCCGGCGAGATTACATTTCTCAGCTATGACCTCTTATGTCGGTCATAACCAAGACTAAACTCTATATTCCCAACACATTGCTCAGAGATGTGGGATGAAGTCATTTAAAATAATGTTGTTGAAAACAGTGACATGTTTCTGAACAATTTTCATGCTGCCTTCATCAGGACAAATGCAAGAATGCCAAATTTCAAAAGGGTGCAACAATTTATACTACAGAGGAAAATGGGACTGATTTGTTGGCAAGTTAACTCTGATTGGCCAGGTTGTTGCAATGATGACAGTCGCATGTAGCAAGTTGCTGTGATGGTTCCATGGTAACACTTAGGGCAATTAGAGTCAACTGGCCACTCCTACAGCACTCTTTCTCCTATAGTAAAAGGTATTGTAATCATTTGAAGTTTGACATTCTTGCTTTCATTTGTTTTGATGAGTGCAAAACAAAACAAAACTTCAGCAATATGTCCCTCTTTGTAGCGCCAACCAACTTCTGTATTGCCAAGTGACTGTGTCCATTGAGAGACAGAAAGTAAGACTTGCTGTTCTGTAGTAGCTTTCATGAGCAGAGGACATCCAGCACACTTAACTGTGGTATCTATTGGATAGATTGTCAAACTGAAGTCCCCTCCACTTTCTCAATTGAATGTAAAAATACCCTGCTTTAATTCAAAGAAGCACAGGGAAGCTCTCAATAGTGATCTGGCCAATACTTATCCTTCACCAGAAAACAGCACTTAGAGTCATAGAGATATAGAAATCTACAGCATTGAAACAAATCCTTCAGTGCATGCAGACCAGATATCCCAGCCCAATCTAGTCCCACCTGCCAACACACGGCCCAAATCCCTCTAAACCCTTCCTATTCATATCCCCATCCAAGTGCCCTTAAAATGTTGCAATTGTACCAGCCTCCACCACTTCGTCTGGCAGCTCATTCCATACACGTACCACCCTCTGCATTAAAAAGTTGCCCCTTAGGTCTCTTTTATATCTTTCCCCTCTCATTCTAAACTTATGCCCTCTAGTTCTGGACTCCCACACCCCAGGGAAAAGACCTTGTCTATTTATCCTATCCATCCACCTCATGATTTTATAAACCTCTATGAGGTCACCCCTCAGCCTCCGATGCTCCAGGGAAAACAGCCCCAGCCTGTTCAGCCTCTCCCTATAGCTCAAATCCTTCAATCCTGGCAACATCCTTGTAAATCTTTTCTGAACCCTTTCAAGTTTCACAATATCTTTCCGAAAGGAAGGAGGCCAGAATTGCATGCAATATTCCAACAGTGGCCTAACCAATTTCCTGTACAGCTGTAACATGACCTCCCAACTCCTGTACTCAATACTCTGACCAATAAAGGAAAGCATACCAAACACCATCTTCACTATCCTATCTACCTGCAACTCCACTTTCAAGGAGCTACGAACATGCATTCCAAGGCCTTTTTGATTAGCAACACTCCCTAGGACCTTACCAATAAGTGTATAAATCCTGCTAAGATTTGCTTTCCCAAAATGCAGCACCTCGCACTTATCTGAATTAAACTCCATCTGCCGCTCCTCAGCCCATTGGCCCATCTGGTCCAGATCCTGTTGTAATCTGAGGTAACCCTCTTCGCTGTCCACTACACCTCTAAGTTTGGTGTCATCTGCAAACTTACTAACTATACCTCTTATGTTCACATCCAAATCATTTATATAAATGATGAAAAGTAGTGGACCCAGCACCAATCCACTCCACTGGTCACAGGCCTCCAGTCTGAAATACAACCCTCCACCACCACCCTCTGTCGTCAGCCTTTGAGCCAGTTCTGTATCCAAATGGCTAGTTCTCCTTCTATTCCATGAGATCTAACCTTGATAACCAGTCTCCCATGGGGAACTTTGTTAAACGCCTTACTGAAGTCCATATAAATCATTTCCACCCCTCTGCCCTCATCAATCCTCATCGTTACTTCTTCAAAAAACTCAATCAAGTTTGTGAGACATGATTTCCCATGCACAAAGCCATGCCGACTATCCCTAATCAGTCCTTGCCTTTCCAAATATATGTATATCCTGCATCCTCAGGATTCCCTCCAACAACTTGCCTACCACCAATGTCAGGCTCACTGGTCTATACTCTCCTGGCTTGTCCTTACCACCCTTCTTAAACCGTAGCACCACATTAGCCAACCTCCAGTCTTCCAGCACCTCACTATGACTATCTATGATACAAATATCTCAGCAAGGGGCCCAGCAATCACTTCCCTAGCTTCCCACAGGGTTCCAGGGTACACCTGATCAGTCCTGGAGATTTATCTACTTTGATGCGTTTCAAGACATCCAGCACTTCCTCCTTTGTAATATGGACATTTTTTTCAAGATGTCACCATCTATTTCCCTACATTCTATGTCTTCTATGTCCTTTTCCACAATAAACACTGACGCAAAATACTACTTCAGTATCTCTCCCATCTTGACAAAAACATAATCACTCTTCATTATTGCATTGTTCTTTGTCAGAGCTTGCTGTGTACAAATGAAGTGCCTAATACCCAACATTGCAAGCACTGGGTTATTTGGTTGTCGAAGGTACAATCACCATAGGGCTGCTGTCTCAGTAGAGAGAAATGACTGGGTCACCTCAGGCAAGGGGAGATGTTGAGAAGGAAAGTCTTTCATGGCAACCTCAGCCGATATGGGAATTGAACCCACGCTGTTAGCATTACATACCAGCCGTCCAAGCTAACAGACTCCTAAGGGTCAGATGCAATTTGGGACATCCTGAAGTTGTGAAATACCCTATGTGCATGCATGTTCCTAATGACCATCTCTGCCTCCCTGAGGTTTTTAAAGCTCCACGATGTCTCTGTGTAAATTCATAAAAAGCATGCAACAGGGGCAACATAAATAATACTATAAGATATAGGGGCAGTAATAGTCCATTCAGCCTGTTCTGCCATTCGATCTTGGCTGATATGTTTGTCAGCCCCATTCTCCTGCTTTCGCCTCCTCACTTTCATCCCCTTACTAATCAAGACCTTATCTATCTCTGTTTTGAATACACTCAACGAATTGGCCTCCACAACCCTCTGTGGCAATGAATTCCATACATTAATCACCCTCTGGCTGAAGAAATTCCTCCTCATCTCAGTTCTAACAGGTCGTCCCTTCACTCTGAGGCTGTGCCCTCGGGTCCTAATCTCTCCACACCCACTGTATCCAGACCTCTCAACATTCTGTGAGTTTCAATCTCCATCAAGTATAGACCCAGAGTCCTCAACCATTCTTCACAAGGCAAGGCCTCCATCCCTCAGAACTAGAATTCCTACAGTGTGGAAACAGGCACCTCAGTCCAACAAGTTCACACTGCCCACTATCCCGCCAGACCCATTACCCTACATTTCTCTGACTAATGCACCTAATCTATACATCCCTGAACACTGTGGAAACTTTAGCATGGCCAATCCACCCTAACCTGCACATCTTTGGACTGTGAAAGGACACACAGGCACGGGGAGAATGTGCAAACTCCACACAGACAGTCACCTGAGGCTGGAATCAAGCCTGGATCCCTGGTGCTGTGAGGCAGCAGTGCTAACCACTGAGTCACCGTGCCACCCCAAAGCATTCTTGTAAATCTCCGGTGGAATTCTCTCCCCTTAAATCCCCCACACACACACCGCCCCCCAACAAAGCTAGCTCATTCTTCTGTAGATATACAGATATAAAGGGAGCTATTCATTACACCTAAAGGAGCTCCACCTAATCTGGGAGGGTTGAAACTGGCATTGGACCCATGGGTAACAAGAGTCTAAGTTCAGCAACTGACACCTTCCACAATGATTTTATAAGTCGTGAATTTCCAAGGTTTTGCTTCACTTGTTTTCAAGATTTGCAAGTGAGAACATCAGTGAGAGTGAGTGTAACGCAATTGCCCCTGTGTTTCTTCCAGTCCTGCACAGGACGGACCTTCTCCACGTGCCTGTGCTGTCTGCTGATTTGTGCTTTTCTCCCCCCGAACAACCCAAACCAATGCCAACCCCCCCCCCCCCCCCCCCACCCCTCACAACCAAGTTACAGCTGTTATTACATTTGCCACCATCAGCTGCATTTGTCTCTCTCAGGTTTAATTTAATGGGGATGTCTCCATGAGCTGACTTCTGACATAGCGGGAAGTAGATGATGCAGAGGAATCACCCTGTTAGTAATGAGGAAAGCAAATAGCTCTCTGCCTCATCATATGTAACTGGGCACAATATTTGATGGAAGAAGCAAATATGTTCTAACTTTTAAGAATTTGATCATATAAAATCCATACATGTGTGCCCAGGGTTTGAGAGTGTTCCAGGTACTCTCAATCAATGAAATAACTCACCGTTTTCTGATTAATTATAGATAGGCTTTATCATAGAGGAACAGCTTTGTACCAGATAAGTGCAGTATTTATGACTTGCAGTGTCTATTCACAGCACATTAAAACACAGTCGCAGCTTCTCCACTGGGCAAAAGCCTGTTTTAAGGCTCTGTCTCAACAAGTTAAAAATGTCCACATGGAAGGTTTGTCTTTGCCGTGCATTCCAAAGATTAGTTTCAGAGAATCTCATGGCACAAAGATTGCTCTGCCCATTTGGCCTGTGATGGTTCTTTGAAAGAGCACTTGAATTAGTCACACTCCTCTCAACTGTTTCCCCGTAGTCCTGCAGCTTTTCCCTTTCAAGTATTCCTTTTGAAGATTACTGCTCAATCTGCATTCACCATCCTTTCATGCCACGCATCCCAGCTCAAAGAAACTCAAGGGAAAAAAAATCTCATCTTCCCTCTGGACACTTTTCTGACAGTTACCTTAAAATGGTGCCAACCCTTCTGCCAACTGAAAAAAGCTTAACCCTACCTGCTCCCTATTTATTCTTTCATGGGATTGGGAAACGTTGGTGAGGCTGGCATTTGTTGCTCGCCCTTATTTGTTGGTGAACTAAGTGGCTCGTTACAGGCATATTCAAAGGGCAGTGAGAAGTCAGCCAGATTGCTATGGGTCTGGAGTCACATATAAACCAGATCAGATAAGGAGAGCAGATATCCTTCCCTAAGCAACATTCCTGAACCAGATGGGTTTTGCAACAATTGCTAACAGTTTTACGATGAGACTAGCTTTTAGTTCAAGCTTTTCCTTATTCATTCACAAGATGAGAGCGCCACTGGTTGGGCCAACATTCATTGCCCATGACCTGCACGGCGGCTCAATGGTTAGCACTGCTAGCTCACAGCACCAGGAACCCAGGTTCAATTCCTTCCTTGGGTGACTGTCTGGCACATTCTTGTGTCTGAATGGGTTTCCTTCGGGTACTCCGGTTTCCTCCCACAATCCAAAGATATGCAGGTCGGGTGAATTGGTCATGCTAAATTGCCCATTGTGCTTGGTGCATAAGTCGGGGATAAATATAGGGTAGGGGAATGGGTCTGGGTGGGTTACTGTTTGGAGGGTCAATGTGGACCTGTTGGATCAAAGGGCCTGTTTCCACACTGAAGGGAATCTAATCTAATTGCCCAGGGGCAGTTAAGAGTCAACCACATTGCTGTGGGTCTGAAGTCACATGTAGGCCAGACCAGGTAAGGATGGCAATTTCCTTCCCTAAAGGACATTAGTGAACCAGGTGGGTTTTTCCTGCCAATTGACACATGGTCATCATTAATTCATGATATTGTTTCTTCTTATTGAATTCAATTTCCACCATCTGCCATGGTGGGAGTCAAACCTAGGCCCCTGGAACATTACCTGGGTCTCTGGATTATTGAAGTGAATTGAATTTATTGTCACGTGTACCGAGGCACAGTGAAAAGCTTTGGATTAACAGTCCAGTGATGATACCATCTGGCCATCACCTCCCTGTTTGTTGTGTCTTCATTAACTTTCAACAGCTGTTGGGGTGGGATTTGAACAAAGTCTCCAGGATTGGCTCTTGGCAACAATCTCCTCCATCCTCACAGCCCTTCCTAATTTTGAACATCTCCATGAATTCTCCCTTCAGTTTCATTCCCTTAAGGAGAACTATCCCAGATTCTCCAAGCTTTCCAAGTCTCTGGTGGATCTCTCAAAAGAATGGGAAACCTTGTAAAAGGATTGGTATTTAATGCAGGCAGTGGGGAACTCTCCAGTACTTGGATCTCCTGAGGTTGTGCTATATTAATGCAAGTCTTTTTCTCAATACCGGTCACACCCTGATGAGGTCATTGACAAAAGAAGGGATGGAAACATGAGGAGAAACCTTCGCACAGTGGCAGGTTCGATTGAGGTATTCCAAAAGGGAATTGGATTATTCTCTTTAAAAAGAAGAATATGCAGGGTTGCAGGGTGGCACTTTTTAAGAGATCCAGCACAGTTACACCTTGGAGAATAACCTCCTCTGTGTTGTAATAATTTAGTCTCACAAGGGGACCAATTTTACACAAAGCTCTTGCTTATCACTTGCAGTCTACAATTGTTCAGGCAGGACCATTGTTGCAATTGGTGATGTCCTGCAGTACAGTGAAATCATACTCCTGTCTCTGAAGCAGAGGTCTTGGATTCCAGTCTCATATAAGCTAGCCCAGTACTGCATGAAGGGAGCGACTGTCTTTCAGGTGGGAAGGTGAAACAAGCCCTTGACAGCTCTTTCACTTGGATACAAAGGATCTACTTGAAGCGGGACCATGGCTAATTGTCCCCCAGAGATAAGCCATGGTTTATTACCTCAACCAATAGCATTTGAAAAACATCATCTAGCCCATTCATTATCATGGTACTGCTTGTGGGAACTTGAGGCATGCAAATAAATTGCTTCACTTCCTATTTTACAACAGAGATTACAATTCAATAAGGGCTTAATTGATTGCTTTGGGACATCCAGAAGTCTTGAAAGGTGCTGTATAAATGCAGATTCTTTCTCCCTATTTGTTTCCAACATAGTTGGATATCAGCAATGGTAATCTTCATGCTTGAATTCGTTTCAACTTGCGCAATATACAATTTAAACAAATAAAATCACAGCTTAATTTGCTATGTGCACATATATAGAAATAGGTATTTATGTCAATTGTATGCACCATATCTCAAATAATCCATGTGCTACTTAACATCCGAACTGGTTTTTACCAATTTTCATACTGTCATTGCCAGTTGTTTTGGGTGACTAACCTCGCAGTGTGATTATTGTTGTAGTACCAAGTGCCTTACAACCTCCCTTCCTGAGGATGGGTCGATTCAGTACTCGCATCCAATTTCATGCACAATTAATTTTCTGGCTCACTCATGTTCAGTGTCACAAATAATTCAGTGTTTTTTTAATCATTTTACCTCTCATTGCTGCTTCATAACAGTAGGATGGGGAATCTCTGCAGTCATGAAAGATAATCTGGCTTTTAAGAAAATGGAGTGTACAACATGCGGTGATCTAATGTGTCTTTGGGAGCTTAGAATCATTAGTTATTTGTTATTGACTGCACTGGGAATATATCTTAAAAGTTTAATTAATCTAGTTTACTGTAAAGAGGTTTGTATAATTACTTATTGTCAATCCTTTGGTAGAACTCTAATCCGAATCAGAAGATTGACAGTTTGAGTTCCATGTCAGGGAACTTGGTACAAATCTAGCCGGACAATTCCAAGGGAATACTGAGAGAGTGTTGCACTGTCAGAGGTGCCATCTTTCAGAGCAGTTATTTCAAAGAGGAGCAGGGGAATTCTATTCAATGTCCTGGGCAATATTTAGTCCTCAGCCAGAAGCACTAACAGAAAATGATTGTGCCCTCATCACTTGGCTGCTTCTGGGATCTTGCCATTCACAAATTAGTTGCCGTATTTTCCACCTCACACCACTGAGAACACTTGTAAAATTCCTTGGTAGCCTGTGAACTGTCGGCCCTTGAACTGTGGATTATTTGGAATTTTGATTAAGTTTACACTGAGAGATTTACATACATGCATTTGCGTAAAATATCATTTTTATAATTTAGGTTTTAAAATAGTGGTATGTGGGATTAATCACCTTTCAGAATGGTTTTTAGAAATAACAAAATAGCAGACTAGCCTAGTGTACTTTGGGTTAGAAGCAGAGACACTTCTGGATGGTTAATGGAAGAATGTTTTTATTTTGGTGATTTATGAAAGGTGGAGTAAATATTGATGGTTCTTCACTTGCTTTCAGTTCAGTATAGTTACTGGTCATCTTTAACTTAGAAAAAAAATAGACTGAAAGCATTTAGGACAGTTCAGAGAACACCTGACTGGCATCAGAAGCAAATATAACCCCTCCCTTATGATTTTGTCCCTTTAAGAGTAGTAAAGAAATAATGTACTTCAGTAGAAAGTTTAGCTTATGTGACTTCTGAACCAAGAGTGTTTGGTTAGAAATCTTCAAGTTATTAGAAGCTGAGAAAATTTAAGCTCTTGACTTTCTGAAATTTATAAAAGAAGACTTCAGAGTTCACAGGAAAGAACTTGGAGGCATCCGTTAAGACAAATTAAGGTGTAATTTCTCTGAATTTGCATCACTAAAAGTAATGTAGATGAACAGACTGAAATTTGTTTTGCTGGCTATCAAATTTGTCAAACCCATGTTCCATATTTAAGTAGCAAAGTTTGTCTTTATTTAGAACATAGAACACAGAACAGTACAATATAGAAACAGACCCTTCAGCCCACCATCTCTGCACTGACAATAATGCTATTCTAAACTAATCTCACCTGCCTGCACATGGTCTGTATCCCTCTGTTCCTTGACTGTTCATGTGTTTGTATATATTCCTATCTGATTCTACCAGCTCCCCTGACAGCATGTTCCAGGCACATACCACCCTCTGTGTAAAAGACATGCCTTGCACATCTCCTTTAAACGTCCCCCTCTCACCTGAAACCTACGCCCCTTAGTATTTGACATTTCCACCCTGGGAGAAAGATTCTGACTATCTGCTCTACCTACGCCTCTCACAATTTTATATACTTCTTTCAGGTTGCTCCTCAGCTGTAGTGAAAACAATCCAAGCTTGTCCAACCTCTCCTTACAGTTAATAGGCTCCAATCAAGGCAACATCCTTGTACAACTCTTTTGCACCGTCTCCAAAGCCTTCCCACCCTGATGGGCAATCAGAATGACACACAATGCACCAAATGTGGCCTAATCAACGAAAAACCTTATTTTTGTTTTTGTCTTTTGTGTAATAAAAATCTATTCTGTTGTTAATGAGCATTTGTGGCATTGTTTGACTGTGGTTCAATGAATGACTAGGCAAAAGTGAGGACTGCAGATGCTGGAAACCAGAGAAGGTAGCAAAGAGTACAATAGGTGAATGGGGGCGGGGCTGGAGGTGATAGGTCAGAGGTCAGAGATAGGTCATTTATCTCTCCACCCTGGAGGCTTCCTGCCTCTATTCCTGATGAAGGGCTTTTGCCCGAAATGTCGATTTTTCTGCTCCTCAGATGCTGCTGACATGCTGTGCTTTTCCAGCACCACTCTGATCCAAAACCCTGATCAATGAATGACACCATGTTAGATCAAATAACCAGACAACTTAGCAAGTCAGATATAATTATGGAACCTGACTTGTCCCACAGTACCATCAGCATCCCTGATGAAGGACTTTTGCCCGAAACGTCGATTCTCCTGCTCCACGGATGCTGACTGACCTGCTGTGCTTTTCCAGCTCCACACTCTCAACTCTAATCTCCAGCCCCCACTTTCTCCTCAGTACCATCAACTGGGATCATAACAGTTAGCAAATAAATGAATGTAGAGATAAAAGTAGCATTTTGTGAGTGAGATGCTTAAAGTACTTGCTCAGCATTTAGAAAAGGAGGATGAAAGCCTGCGACTAAGATATCGCTGCTAAAACTGACTAAGACTCAGCTAGAAATGAAAAGAAAGAAAGAGAAAGTAGGAGGCATGAGTTAAAAGAAAAAGATAAAGGAAGTGCAATGTGAAGAGAGGAGAAAGTAAAGAAAAGTAGAAAAGGTAGTGAAAGATAAGAAAAGAGAATTCAAAATGAGAAGGCTTCATTTTGGGAGTGAGAGATAAAAACTAAGAAAATGGAATTCCGAAAATTTGATCGGCAAAGAGAAAGAAATCAGACAATACAAATTTTAGAGAAAAAAAAACTTAGAATAATGTAAGACGAAGAGCTGGCAGATCAGAGGAATGATCTGATTTGTATAAGGATTCAGATTGAACTGAGGAGTGTGGAACAACCTGAGGAAGTGAAAGAAACTGTGATGCTGGAACATTCTCAATTGTTTTGTG
>NC_057734.1:7931627-7937456 GCF_004010195.1 Chiloscyllium plagiosum | reverse complement strand
GGAAGTGTGTGTGGGGGGGGGGAAGTGTGTGTGTGTGTGAGAGAGAGAGAGAGACTAGATCTCATGCCTATAGAATTAGACAAGAAGTCAACGACTGTATGAAAACAGGAAATTCTGTTTCCTGGCACAATTTTCAAAATTTTAAACAAGGATAAATGAAAAGAGAATGAGGCTGACATGGTTACCTACTTTAATAACAACGTAACAAATCAATCAAAGATCGAATTCGAGCCAACATTGGGGTGTTCTTATTTAAAAGCCAAAGTGCTAATGTGGAAATAGGGACTATCTCAAATGCCAGCTGATGAAAAATGAGCAGTGCCCATAAAGCGATGGTCCTATCTGAATATTGTTATGGACTAGGCCAGACCACTCAAAACATTCTTAAGCATGCAGCCCAGACCATAACATTGCAATTTGTTTTGGTAAATGTACAGTGAAAATTACCCAGAGTAAGTTAGCTAGGTTGACTACCAGGTTAAAACCAGATAAAAATTTATTCACAAAATTACACAATGAAACACAAAGAACAGAATAAAGAACCCCTACAGAACTCGCTCTATCCAAACTAGACTTAGTTATGCTGTTCCGAATACACACAACAGTCCCAATAAGCAAACCTCCTTAGAAACCAGTGTAAATGAAAGGAACAGATGCTTACAGGTTGAAGGTAGAAGGGCAGAGAGAGAAAGAGAGATAGAGAGTTTGTTTCCACACAGCTCACTGTTGAACTCACAACTAGTTCTGATCTGAACTGAACTGCTTAGTTCCAGCCCCACCCCAGGTTCTAGCTTCAATCTCTGCTGTATGTTCACCATTCCCCCAGATCTCCCCCTCACTGATGACAAATGTTTAGCCATCAGCAAAGGCCCCACCTTCATCCCTCTATGCTCCCAGATTAATGAGTTTGACGCGCATCGTGACCTTGAACGTTTCTTACACCACCTCCGCCTCTGATTCCCACCCACCCACCGGGGACTCCTTCTCACGCCTCCAACACACCCCATTCACCTTGACACCCGTGCCAACATGTTACCCGCCCTTGACCTCTTCATTTCAAATTGCTGCCATGGCATCAACCACCTCAACTTGTCCACTGCCCTCACCCACTCCAACTTCCCACTCTCATAACACGGAGCTCTCCATTCCTTCTGCTCCAACCTCAGCCTCATCATCAAACCCTCAGACAAGGGGGCGTGTAGTAGTTTGGCGCACCATCTTCTACACCGCTGAAGACCGCTGACACTTCCTCCTACTGGCCCCTCAACCACGACCTCACCTCCTATCACCAAACCATCCTCTCCCAGACCATAAACAACCTCATTGTCTCTGGGGATCTCCCATACACAGCCTCCGTCCACATTGTCCGTGAACCCCGCACCGCCCAATTTTACCTCCTACCAAAGATTCACAAACCCGACATCCCCAGTCGACCCATTGTCTCAGCCTGCGCCTTTCCCAGTGAACCCATCTCTTCCTACCTTGAAATCATCCCGTCCCCCTTAATCCAGGAACTCCCTACCTACATTCGTGACACCACCCACGCCCTTCACCTCCTCCAAGATTTTTGTTTCCGTGGCCCCTAACTCCTCATCTTTACCATGGACAACCAGTCGCTGTACACATCGATTCGCCATGACAAAGGCCTCTAAGCCCTCCGTTTCTTCCTCTCACGCTGCCTCAACCAGTACCCTTCCACTGACACCCTCATCCACCTGGCTGAACTGGTCCTCACCCTCAACAACCTCTTCTTCCCATCCTCCCACTTCCTCAAAACCAATGGGGTAGGCATGGACACCCGCATGAGACCCAGTCATGCCTGCCTCTTTGTCAGGTACATGGAACAGTCCATCTTCCACAGTTACATCGGCACCACATCCCCACCTGTTCTTCCGCTACATCGATGACTGTATCAGCACCACCTCATGCTCCCACAAGGAGGTTGAACAGTTCATAAACTTTACCAACACCTTCCACCCTCAAGTAAAATAATTCCTGATGAAGCGCTTATATCCGAAAGGTCGATTCTTCTACTCCTCAGAAGCTGCCTGACCTGCTGTACCTTTCCAGTGACATACTCTCAACTCTGATCTCCAGCATCTGCAGTCCTCACTTTCTCCTGCTCAGCTAGAGAGCTGATCATTCCCCTTTCATTATACAGGTCACTTCTAAAACATGACCATTTTGGCCTGGAGTCTCATCTGTTTGCATATAAACAAAAAGGCTTCTCAACCAAACCAGACTAATCAGCACTGAGAGTGATTTATGATCCCCTCTGAAAAAATCCAAGGACATAGTATCCTGGAGAAAAGGCACAGCTTTTAGAAAAAAAGAAACCTGCTTTGTGACACCGCCCCCTTAAAAAAAACTGAACCATCAATACCAAAGGCTTCATTTTTAAAACCCTTCACAAGCCCGGTTAGTAGTCTAAACACACACGTACACTATACTAACTATGAACATGCAAACATGCACAACCACATGCAAATTCAGGCCATGGTACACTCGCCACTGAACACCTCCGTATCTCATTTGAGTCTCGATAACGCATCGGTAATCGTGTTTTCGTGACCTGCCACATGCACAATTGTCAAATTGAATGGTGCAGCAACAAGCTTCATCTAAACAGTCTGGCACTTTAGTCCTTAACTTTTTCTGCAAATATTAATGGGTTGTGATCAGTGTGTACAATTGTCTCAGATGCGTTGCTTGTAATATAAACACTGAAATGTTGTAATGCCAACACCAAGTATAAAGTCTTTTTCTCCACCATTGAATATTTCTGTTCAACTTCCTGGAAAAATGCCCAATGGGTCTTTCTAAACCCTCATCATCCTCCTGCAGGAGCACTGCACTGACACCCACATCACTGGCATCAATAGCAAACTTGTGTAATCCGGTGTGGCTAATACTGGGGCAGTGGTTAACACAATTTTTAAGCTTTAAAATGCCTTTTGACAGTCCACTGTACATTGAAACTTCTTGCCCTTTTTTAACAATTCGGTGAGTGGATCAGCCTCACTGCTAAAGTTTGGCACAAACTTACAATAAAATCCATTCAATCCCAGGAACTGTAGTCTTCCTTTTTTTGTCGATGGTGTGGGAAATTCCCCAATTACTTTTATTTTCACATCCTGTGGGGCCATTTGTCCATGTCCAATAACATGGCCCAGGAAGGTGACTTGGGCTTTGGCAAATTCACTTTTAACCACGTTTATCACCAAGCCTGCCTTCCAAAGTCCATCAAATAAGTCCAATTAATGCTGTAAATGTTCCTTCCATGAGTGACTAAAAATCACCAGGACATCAACGTAAATAGCACAATTGGGTAATCCGGCAATGACCTTATTAGTCAGTCTCTGAAATGTGGCTGGATCGTTTTTCATACAAATGGCATGGCTTTGAACTGATATAGTCCGTTTGGTGTTACAAAAGCCAAAATTGCCTTTGCTCTCTCTGACAGAGGTACTTGCCTGTAGCCTCTGAGCAAGTACAACTTTGAAATGCAAGTTGCTTGTCTCACTTTTCTGACACAGTCCTCCAACCATGGCATTGGATATGCATCAGTCTTTGTAACAGTGTTGACTTTGCAACAGTCCACACATAACCATTGGGTACCAAATGGCTTTGGCACCATGACTATGGGTGAGCTCCAGTCACTGTAATTCACTTTGATTATGCCATCTTGGAGCTCTATCTCCTTCTGAACCTATGCCAACTTTAGAGGGTTAAGCCTATAAGGATCTTGCTTAATCGGAACAGCATCTCCTACATCTACATCATGCACAATTAAGTTAGTACTTCCCAGTTTATTTCCATTTATCTCCCCGTGTGATAGTAAAAAAATCTTTCAGGTCATGTCAATTTTCATGTGGAAAGTAACTCAATAATTTATCCCAATTTTTGACAATTTCCTCATTGTCTAATTTGATTTGAGGAATGTCCAATTCAGAATCCTCTGAGCTTGGTTCCTCCCTCTGTGCTGTCATCATTAACACCTTCTCCTCTTGCTTTACTTCCCTATCAAAATACCTTTTGAGCATATTCACATGACGCACTCTGTGGGATTTCTTCCTGTCTGGAGTCCTTATCAAGTAGTTCACCTCACTCATGTTTTTCTCACTTTGATAAGGTCCACTAAACCTTGCTTTTAAAGGCTCACCTGTAACTGGAAGTAACACCAATACCTGATCCCCAATTGCAACATTGTGATTTCTTATCCACTTCCTGTTTCATTGTATGGTGTGATATTTTTAAATGCTGTCTAGCCAACTCTCCCACTCTATTTAATCATTCTCTAAAATGTGTCACAGTCCAAATGGGTGGTCTCTGAATTCTAACTTATTAATTTCTCCATAATCAATTTTAACAGTCCTCTTACTTGATGCCTAAAAATTAATTCAAATTGACTGAATTTGGTGGATTCATTTGGTGCATCCCTGATCGCAAAAAGTACAAACGGAACTCCCTTATCCCAATCATCTGGATAATCCTGACCATAAGCCCTCAGCATGGTCTTCAGTGTTTGATACCATCTCTCTGGCGTTCCTGCGATTCTGAATGGCACGCAGTAGATTTGAATTGCCTTATTCCCAAGTTATCCATAACCTCCTTGAATAGTTTGGATGTGAAGTTTGATCCTTGAACTGACTGCATCTCTATTGGGAGTACGTATCTAGTAAAATAATTAAGTAATTCTTCTCCAACCCTTTTAGCTGTGATGTTGCACAGGATTGCCTCTGGAAATCTAGTCAACATATCCATTATTGTTAATAAATACTTATACCCACTTTCTGTTTGAGGCAATCAATCAAGACTCTTGTGAAAGGTTACTCAAATGCTGGAATAGGTATTAAAGGTGCTGGTTTTATTTCTAGCTGTGGTTTTCTGATTAGCTGACATGAATGACATATTTGGCAAAATTCAACTGTGTAGTCCAGGCCAGTAAAAATGTCTTTGTATCTTAGCCTGTGTTTTCCTCATCCCTAAATGACCTCCAAGTGGTAGCTCATGTTTCTGATTAGCTGACATGAATGACATATTTGGCAAAATTCAACTGCATCCTGTGTAGTCCAGGCCAGTAAAAATGTCTTTGTATCTTAGCCTGTGTTTTCCTCATCCCTAAATGACCTCCAAGTGGTAGCTCATGAACATCTCATAGCCCTTCTGGCAAAACAATTTGACGAATCTCTGCCCATTTCTCTTCTGCTTGAATGTGTAATGGTCTCCATTTCCCCATTAAGACATCATTTGTTAAGTAATAACACACAAAGATGCATTCATTTTCCTTCTCTGTAAATGCCTTTTGATATAACTGTTTTAACTTCTCATCTTTCTGCTGCAATTCAATCAGCTTAGCAGAGCTAAAGATACTTGCATGTTTACCTATTTGCTCCTTCTCTATTCCACTTATCTAATCAAAAAAGGTCTCAGATAATGCTATGTCAGCTTGTTGTGGTTCTGTTCGCTGAGCTGGGAATTTGTGTTGCAGACGTTTCATCCCCTGTCTAGGTGACACCCTCAGTGCTTGGGAGCCTCCTGTGAAGCGCTTCTATGATCTTTCCTCCGGCATTTGTAGTGATTTGAATCTGCCACTTCCAGTTGTCAGATCCAGCTGTCCGCTGCTGTGGTCGGTATATTGGTCCAGGTCGATGTGCTTATTGATTGAATCTGTGGCTGAGTGCCATGCCTCTAGGAATTCCCTGGCTGTTCTCTGTTTGGCTTGTCCTATAATAGTAGTGTTGTCCCTGTCGAATTCATGTTGCTTGTTATCTGCGTGTGTGGCTACTAAGGATATCTGGTCGTGTCGTTTCGTGGCTAGTTGGTGTT
>NC_057734.1:7926986-7931600 GCF_004010195.1 Chiloscyllium plagiosum | reverse complement strand
TTCTTCCTCTTTTTGCAGTTCTGGTGTACTGCAGTGTGTTGTGGCCCTTTTGAATAGTGTCTTGATGCAACTTCTTTTGTGTGTGTTGGGGTGGTTGCTTTCGTAGTTTAGGACTTGGTCTGTGTGTGTGGCTTTCCTGTATACCTTTATGGTGAATTCTCCGTTCGGTGTTCTCTGTACCATCACGTTTAGGAATGGGAGTTGGTTGTCCTTTTCTTCCTCTCTAGTGGAAGCTATGTCAGCTTCCTTATCTGTACATTTTAATCTCTTCTGCTGCAACTTGTGCCTCTGTGATCTTGTGATCATGCAATCAGGGAAAATTCCTGGATAAATATTCTTCATTTCTTCAGTTGCCTGCACCTCCACTGACTTTTCAACTAGAGTATGCAGCACACCTACTGTGAATCAGCTATATCATTTGCAAGGACAAATTGTATTCCTGGAGCTGAGAGTTTATCCAGTACCCTGACCACAAATTCTCCGCTCTTCTCTGGACTCTCTAGCCTCACTTTTCATAATTGAGCACTTTTTGTCTCACAATGAATTCCTGTTACCAGTACCTTTTCTAACAATGGCCCTTCAGGAGCACATATCTCCTCATCCTTCAGCATCACAGACAAGAGGATCCTGTGTCCCTTAATATTGTAACCTCTTCACCTGCTACTCCTGGCCTATGTGAATACACTTTACCCTTGAATGTGTATTTTTTAAGCAGATCTGGCACTTCCTCCTTAACCAACCTCTGATCATCTTGTATACTCTGAGGCAGTTGTCTGACTTCCCTTGTGCTTTTTGTTACGGCCCAACAAAACTTCCAGACTTGTCTGGTTTTCTTATATCTGGCTTTCTCCTAGCCCACCAACACTGTGATTTTGTGTGGCCCACAATTTATTTTTCATTTTATTACAATGAAAACACCGGAGCTTTTCAAATATTTTGTCACCCTCAGGGGTTGCTTTTTTACCCTGTGGTAAATGATCCTTATGATCTTCACTGAGATCTACCATTCCCTTTCCAGGTGAGGATTTCTCTTTGTCCCAATTTCTATCCCTCATGGACTGAAATTGATTCTGGAACCCAAACCTGCAGGCAGTGGAGGGATCCCCTGTGGCCATGCCCCTCAACAGTAAGTATACCGTTTTGGATACTGTTGCCAGGGGAAAGCAGTGGGGCACAGGGCTGACACAGAGTCTGTCCCTGCTGCTCAGAAGGGAAGGGGGAAGAGGAGCAGAGCAGTAGTCATTGGGGACTCCATAGTTAGGGGGACAGATAGGAGGTTCTGTAGGAATGAAAGACTCACAGTTGGTGTGTTGCCTCCCAGATGCCAGGGTCCGTGATGTCTCTGATTTTGTGTTTGGGATCCTTAAGGGGGAGGGGGAGCAGCCCCAAGTTGTGGTCCACATAGGCACCAATGACATAGGTAGGAAGAGAGATGGGGATTTAAGGCATAAATTCAGGGAGCTAGGATGGAAGCTTAGAGCTAGGACAAACAGAGTTGTTGTCTCTGGTTAGTTGCCTGTACCACGTGCTAGTGAGACAAGGAATAGGGAGAGAGAGGAGTTGAACACGTGGCTACAGGGATGGTGCAGGAGGGAGGGTTTTGGATTCTTGGATAATTGGGGCTCTTTCTGAGGTAGGTGGGACCTCTACAAACAGGATGGTCTTCATCTGAACCAGAGGGGTACCAATATCCTGAGGGGTATACGGTATTGGGGTGGGTTTAAACCTAATACAGCAGGTGGATGGGAACCAAAATTGTAGTTCGAGTATAGAAAAGGTTGAGAGTAGGGAGGTCCAACATCAAGTTTCAGAGATGCAAGATGGCACCGGCAGGCAAGAAGTTGGTTTCAATGCCAAGAGCATCCAGAATAAGGTGGGTATACTTGCAGCATGGGTTGGTACCTGGGACTTGGATGTTGTAGCCATTACGGAGACACGGATAGAGCAGGGACAGGAATGGTTGTTGCAGATTCCAGGATTTAGATGTTTCAGTAAGAACAGAGAAGATGGTAAAAGAGGGGGAGGTTTGGCATTGGTGGTCAGGGACAGTATTGCAGTTGCAGAAAGGATGTTTGGGGACTCGTCAACTGAGGTAAGAAACAGGAAAGGAGAGGTCACCCTGTTGGGAGTTTTCTATAGGCCTCCGAATAGTTCCAGAGATGTAGAGGAAAGAATAGTAAAAATGATTCTCAATAGGAGTGAGAGAGACATGGTAGTTGTCATGGGGGACTTCAACTTTCCAAATATTGACTGAGAACACTATTGTATGAGTACTGCAGATGGGTCAGTTTTTGTCTAGTGTGTGCAGGAGGGCTTCCTGACAGTATGTAGACAGGCCAACAAGGGGCGACACTACATTAGATTTGGTACTGGGTAATGATCCCGGCCAGGTGTTAGACTTGGAAGTAGATGTGCACTTTGGTGATAGTGATCACAATTTTGTTATGTTTACTTTAGTGATAGAAAGGGATAGGTGTATACCACTGGGCAAGAGTTACAGCTGGGGGAAAGGCAATTATGATGTGATTAGACAAGATTTAGGAAGCATAGGATGGGGAAGGAAACTGCAGGGGATGGGCACATTAGAAATGTGAAGCTTATTCAAGGAAAAGTTGCTGTGTGTCCTAGATAAGTATGTACCTGTCAGGGAGGGAGGAGCCTGTAGAGCGCGGGAGCCGTGGTTTACGAAGGAAATGGAATCTCTGGTCAAGAGGAAGAAGAAGGCTTATGTTAGGATGAGATGTGGAAGGCTCAGTTAGGGTGCTTGAGGTTTACAAGGTAGCCAAGAAGGACCTAAAGAGAAAGCTCAGAAGAACCAGGAGGAGACATGAGAAGTTGTTGGTGGATAGGATCAGGGTAAACCTTAAAGCTTTCTATAGGTATTTAAGGGATAAAAGAATGATGAGAGTAAGATTAGGGCCAATCAAGGATAGTAGTGGGAAGTTGTGCGTGGAGTCAGAGGAGATAGGGGAAGCACTAAATGAATATTTTTCGACAGTATTCACTCTAGAAAACGACAATGTTGTCGAGGAGAATACTGAGATACAGGCTACTAGACGAGGTGTGATTGAGGTTCACAAGGAAGAGGTATTAGAAATCCTGCAGAGTGTGAAAATAGATAAGTCCCCTGGGCCGAATGGGATTTATCCTAGGATCCTCTGGGAAGCCAGGGAGGAGATTGCGGAGCCTTTGGCATGGATCTTTAAATCGTCATTGTCTACAGGAATAGTGCCAGAAGACTGGAGGATAGCAAATGTGGTTCCCCTGTTCAAGGAGGAGAGTAGAGGCAACCCTGGTAAGTATAGACCAGTGAGAGCCTTACTTCAGTTGTTGGTAAAGTGTTGGAAAAGGTTATAAGAGATAGGATTTGTAATCATCTAGAAAAGAATAATTTTATTAGGCATAGTCAGCACAGTTTTGTGAAGGATAGGTCGTGCCTCACAAACCTTATTGAGTTCTTTGAGAAGGTGACCAAACAGGTAAATGAGAGTAAACCTGTTGATGTGGTGTATATGGATTTTAGCAAGGTGTTCGATAAGGCTTCCCACAGTAGGCTATTGTACAAAATGTGGAGGAATAGACTTGTAGGAGATATAGCAGTTTGGATCAGTAATTGGCTTGTTGAAAGAAAACAGAGGGTGGTGGTTGATGGGAAATGTTCATCCTGGAGTCCAGTTACTAGTGGTGTACTGCAAGGGTCAGTGTTGGGTCCACTGCTATTCGTCATTTTTATAAATGACCTGGAAGAGGGCGTAGAAGGGTGGGTTAGTAAATTTGTAGACTGCACTAAGGTCGGTGGAGTTGTGGATAGTGAGGAAGGATATTGTAGGTTACAGAGAGACATAGATAAACTGCAGAGCTGGGTTGAGAGGTGGCAAGTGGAGTTTAATGTGGACAAGTGTGAGGTGATTCACTTTGATCGGAGTAACCGGAATGCAAAGTACTGGGTTAATGGTAAGATTCTTGGTAGTGTAGATGAGCAGAGAGATCTCGGTGTCCAGGTACACAGATCCTTGAAAGTTGCCACCCAGGTTGACAGGATTGTTAAGAAGGCATACAGTGTTTTAGCTTTTATTAATAGAGGGATCGAGTTCTGAAACCATGAGGTTATGCTGCAGCTGTACAAAACTCTGATGTAGCTGCACTTAGAGTATTGTGTACAGTTCTGGTCACCACATTATAAGGAGGATGTGGAAGCTTTGGAAAGGGTTCAGAGGAAATTTACTAGGATGTTGCCTGGTATGGAGGGAAGGTCTTACCAGGAAAGGCTGAGAGACTTGAGGCTGTTTTCTTTAGAGAGAAGACGGTTGAGAGGTGACTTAATAGAGACATATAAGATAATCAGAGGGTTAGATAGGGTGGACAGGGAGAGCCTTTTTCCAAGTATGGGGACAGCGAGCATGAGGGGGCATAGCTTTAAATTGAGGGGTGATAGATATAGGACAGATTTCAGAGGTAGTTTCTTTACTCAGAGTCGTAAGGATATGGAATGTTTTGCCTGCAACGGTAGTAGATTCGCCAACTTTAAGTACATTTAAGTAGTCATTAGACAAGCATATGGATATACATGGAATAGTGTAGGTTGGACGGGCTTCAGATTGGTATGACAGGTCG
>NC_057734.1:7922021-7924464 GCF_004010195.1 Chiloscyllium plagiosum | reverse complement strand
CCTGGGACCTGCAACAGCCAATCCTGTCCCTGTTCTACCCATGTGTCCGTAATAGCCACAACATCGAAGTCCCAGGTGCCAACCCACGCTGCAAGTTCACCTACCTTATTTCGTATATTTCTTGCATTGACGTATACACACTTCAAGCCACTTTCCTGTTTACAGGCACCCTCCTTTGAAATTGATGCCATGTTCCTAACCTCCCTACACTCCAGGTCCTGCAACCTAAGGCTACAGTCTGGGTTCCCATGCCCCTGCAGAGTTAGATTAAACAACCCCGAAGAGCACTAGCAAACCTCCCCCCAAGGGTACTGGTGCCCCTCAGGTTCAGGTGTCGACCATCCTGTTTATAGAGGTCCCACCTTCCCCAGAAGAAAAAAACAGTTATCTAGATACCGGAATCCCTGCCTCCTGCACCATCCCTGTCGCCACGCATTTATCTGTTCTCTCTCCCTATTCCTCGACTCTCTATCACGTGGCACGGGTAACAAACCAGAGACAACAACTCTGTTTGTTCTAACTCTGAGCTTCCAACCTAGCTCCCTGAAAGCCTGCCTAACATCCTCAACCCTCCTCATACCTATGTCATTGGAGCCAATGTGGACCACGACTTCGGGCTGTTCTCCCTCCCCCTTAAGGACCCGGAAAACTCAATCAGAGACATCACGTACCCTTGCACCTGGGAGGCAACATACAAACGTGAGTCTCTCTCGTTCCCACAAAACCGCCTATCTGTGCCCCGAACTATCGAGTCCCCAACTACTATTGCTCTGCTCTTCTCCACCCTTCCCTTCTGAGTAACGGGGACAGGCTCCGTGCCAGAGGCCTGAGCCCCGTTACTTACCCTGGTAAGTCGTCCCCCCCACAAGTATCCAAAACGGTATACTTGTTCTTGAGGGGAACGGCCGCAGGGGGTCCCTGCACTGGCTGCTTCCTCCCAGTCCCCCTCACTGTCACCCATCTATGTGCCATCTTTGGAGTTACTACTTCCCTAAAGCTCCGATCTATGACCCCCTCTGCCTCCCGAATGATCCTAAGTTCATCCAACTCCAGCTCCAGTTACCTAACACGGTCTTGGAGGAGCTGGAGATGGGTGCACTTCCTGCAAGTGTAATCAGCAGGGACGTCCAAGGCATCCCTCACCTCAAACATGTTGCAAGAGGAAATTACCTCTCCTTTCCTCACAGAAACAGGCAGGACCAATTCCAGCTTCTCTGCTAATTCCTGCAGCTTGGTCTTATTCACCTTTTGCAAACCTTCGAAAGTCACCACACCAATATCCAGAAAACTTTCGGTGACTGAAAAAACCATTACTATCTCAAGCTTTGTCTACCCAACAAAACCAACCATCGAAATAAAGACACTAGCACCTACCACTCACTGTTTAAAAGCCCAGATAAGACCCCAATCTATGGACTAGGCCCGACCACTCAAAACATTCTTAAGCAGGCAGTGCAGACTGTAACTTTGCAATTTGTTTCAGTAAGTGTACAGTGAAAATTACCCAGAATAAGTTAACTAGATTGACTACCAGGTTAAAAACAGTTACAATGTATTCACAAAGTTACACAATGAAACACAAAGAACATAATAAAAAACCCCTACAAAACTCTGTCTATCCGTACTAGAATTAATTGTGCTGTTCCCAAAAAGCAAACCCCCTTAGAAACCTGTATAAATGAATGGAACCGATGCTTACGGATTGAAGATAGAAGGGCAGGGAGCGAGAGAGAGTTTGTTTCCACACAGCTCACTGCTGAGCTCCCAACAATGAATGTGTCATATTAATACATTAAGGTGACACCATGACATGGAGCATAGTGAAAATAGAAATGCAGTTACAGCAATGAAATAAATGTGGAGGATAACAAAAATATCAGGACTATTTGAGAATGGAGCAGAATTTAAACTTCAAAGGTTGGCATAATTAAATTGAATAACAGAGTGCTTAAAAGGTTTGTTGGAATATAATGTTATCTTCCAGAAAACTATCAGTTTACAAAACCTATCACAGATTCATAAATCATTTTGTGCAAGCAGGTCAGCCAAATGTCTCTGGCTATACATGATGTTACTGTAGGGGATGTGTCTCTCGTAAAAGGAACATGCTCATACACTCAATCTAAAGACATTAACAAAAATGAAGAAGGCATTAAATTTGAGATTGTTAACGATATTATTGAACTGAATCATCGTAACTGGAGCTCATCTAGTGTGATGGTACCAAATCCAGATGGGTCATAAAGCCATTGTCATAAAGTCAGGTAGGAGAAAGTGAGGACTGCAGATGCTGGAGATCAGAGCTTGAAAATGTGTTGCTGGAAAAGCGCAGCAGGTCAGGCAGCATCAAAGGAGCAGGAGAATTGACGTTTCGGGCATAAGCCCTTCTTCAGGAATGAGGAGGGTGTGCCAAGCAGGCTAAGATAGAAGCTAGGGAGGAGGG
>NC_057734.1:7873907-7921394 GCF_004010195.1 Chiloscyllium plagiosum | reverse complement strand
TTCCCGGCCTCTCCGCCCCCACCCCCTCTCCGGCCTATCACCCTCACCTTAACCTCCTTCCACCTATCGTATTCCCAACGCCCCTCCCCCAAGTCCCTCCTCCCTTTTCCAGCAACACATTTTTAAGCATTGTCATAAAGTCAACACAATAATAAAGGCAGATTCATATCCAATTCCGTGATTCGTAAATTCAATTGAGAGGATTGGACAAGTATGATTTGCTGCAAAATTGAATTTTTAGAAGGATATCGGCAAATTCCATTGACATATAATCAAAGACACATCAGCTACTTCACATTATAAGGACTTTATCAATATAAAGGCATGCTAGTTGAAGTGAAAAATGCGCTAACAACTTTTCAACAATTAGTCAACTAATTAATTGAAGGATTATGCAACTGTGTAGTTTATATTGATGCACTGCAGTCTGTTCAAGCTCTGCCCACATTGCTCTGTTCATCATCGGTAATTTGCTGGTCCATGACATCATTGCAAGACTACTCCACGGCCCTGAAACCTTTGCACAATGATCCCTTCCTCCAATCTTAGCACTGCAAAGGCTTGCATCACTGTAACAATAAGAAAGAAAACTTCCAGGCTGAGGTATATAATTAACTTACTACACACCAACCAAAAAATAAATGAAGAGAGATTTAAAACTGAAAAAGTAAAGAGTGTAAAATGTGACACTGGAAAATAAAAATGATGGTATTTTGGCCGTTTGAGCAGAGCTGAGAAGGTGTAGAGATCTCTTCCAGAGGGCAAAGTGGAGGGCAGCAGAAAGAGGGGTCAAGCTAGACATAGCAGGCTGAAGGATGTTACAGAGCAGTTTCAGGTGAGTGCTTAGTGGATGCATGAGGATGGCACAAAACAGGTGAGGGTGGCACACCCTGGCAGCAGATCTCCCTGGCAGGAGCAGTTACAAGCAGCCACAACATTGCAACAAGTGCATCAAGTGAGGAGGCAAATAGCGGGTAAATGGGAGGGGCAAGTTACAAAGAGAAAAGGGAGGACTGAAGGAGTGGGCAAACATTGCAAATGAATCACAGTAACCTGCAGGGCTCCTTTGAAATAAGAAACAATAAATTTAAAATCACTGTTACGATTTGACAAATGCGATTTTCTGACATGATGTTTCAGTGTATAAACATGGGGAAAAATGATACTACTCAGCATAAGACACAGATAAGGTAAGTAAAATATATCCTGGAGATTCATTGATTATTAATAGCCTGGGCAACAACAAAGATTAAAGATGCAGCCACAGTATTCTCCCGACCGGAATAAATCCAGCAGACCTGCCATAACTAAGTGTTAATAGATCATTGTTATACTCAAAGGGAAAATAATTTCAGGTGAATTTAGGTGGTGTTCAGTTGATCAATGTTGCAGATGACAGAATGGTGAGTAATGCACGTGGTTTGTAGATAATCCTTGTGCGTTGTCTAATGAGGGAGAGGCAGCATCTTAGAGAGTGAGCAACTCCATGCAGTTTAACATGAATTGACAGAGCAGGAACTATCAAACCTTATTACTCCATTTAATAGAAATCGGTGATTATAACAAGTTACATTTATATAGTGCCTTCATTGTCTTAATATTCACAGGAATATTATCAAATAAAATTTGATACAGAGCCATATAATGTGGTATTATAACCAATGAAAGTGATAAGTTTTAAGAAGTGAATAAAAGGAGGAGAGGGAGGCAGAGAGAGAGAGTGAGAGAGAGCTGATGTGGTTAGTTGGGGGGAAATTGCACAGTTCTAGTCCAAGTGACAGGGGAGGGAATAAGAGGCTGGAAACAGAGGAACACTAAAGTCCTGAGGGTTATAGAACTGGCAGAGTTGGAAAGGTGCAAAGTGTGGAGGAATACACATTCTGAAATCAAGATGTTGCCAGACCGGAGCCAATGTCGAGCATAGAGGATGCTGGGTGAATGAAATGTGGCATAGGTTAAGGTAAAGGCAGCAGAATTTCCGAAGATATATTGATTTAAAGTTATCGCTATATACTAATTCATTGGGCTCCCATTAGAATTATTTGCTTTTCTTCAGCTGATAATGTGATTCTGAGGTTTCACTGAGACCTATTAAAAATATCTGGAGTTTCCAGATTTATAGGTAGTCGATCATTATAAAAGTACCAATAGCTTCATTCTTAATGGGAATGTGTTATTAAAATCCTGTTTTTATTAGTCTGAATGCAATAAAAGCAGGTAATGAGCATCACTGTCTAATAAAAAGCCCACTGATTGAATCAAAAAGGATTATTACAGCATTAATCAGGGAATAGTCTTGCTAAAACTTTTTGATCTTTAATATTTCATTTTTAAGGTTATTTTGTTTCTTTGAAGTAAACTTAAACTCGTTTAAGTTTACCTTGAAGAAAGTGAAATGTGAAAAGCTTGGGCTAATTTTCAGGATGTGGACAGAGAGGAGGGGAAGTGTTTAACATTTGCACACTCCCCTTGTGCACCAGGAGAAATCCTTCCCCCGTCCATGGGTGTGAGCTATCCCACTGAATTGGTTAACATATTGATGCTTCATCTCACCCAATCCAACTGCATTCAGATTGAGACAGGTCTTGCTGTCTTTCTGATTGGACCAGATTAACAGCCCAAATCAGGGAACCCTGGCTGACAGAAACAAAGAGGAATGCTACGTTAGAGCCCGGGTGTCTTTGGAGAAGGAGCACGCGGTGTCGACCAACACTCTAGAGTTGTTCAGGGAGAGGTGGGCGCCGCAGGGAGTGGAGTGCATCATTTGTCCCTCCAACTCTATTTTGATTTAGTCCCTACCCTCCCCCTCACTGTTTTGATCACACAGCATTGCCCTTTCATGTGAGGGGCAGTGTTTGTCACTGGCCACTCGGGTGTTTTCCTATCTTCCTGGTGGTGGAAATTGAATAAAGATTCGTGCACTTTGTGTCTTTCACTGTGTCTCACACCTGCGCGCACACACACCATGGAAAAAAAAAGAAAAAAAAGAAAAAAAAGAAAAAAAAGAAAAAAAAAAGAAAAAAATTAAACAGGAGATTTCTCCCTCCAACTCTATTTTGATTTAGTCCCTGCCCTCCCCTTCACTGTTTTGATTACACAGCATTGCCTTTTGTGAAGGGCAGTGCTTGTCACTGGCCACTCAAGTGTTTTTCTATCTTCCTGGTGGTGGAAAAAGAAAAAAGAAAAAAAAACAAAGAGGAATGCTACGTTAGAGCCCGGGTGTCCTTGGAGAAGGAGCACGCGGTGTCGACCAACACCCTGGAGTTGTTCAGGGAGAGGTGGGCGCCGCAGGGAGTGGAGTGCATCATTTCTCCCTCCAACTCTATTTTGATTTAGTCCCTACCCTGATTCGTGCACTTTGTGTCTTTCACTGTGTCTCACACCTGCACACACACACCATGGGTGCTGGGGATAAAATAAGCACTACCGCACTTAGGTGGTAGTGTGGGGGTTAATATATAAAAAATACATAATAAACAGGAGATTTGGGTGCTGGGAAAAAGAAAAAAAAAGAAATAAACAGGCGTGTTCCCCCTCCAACTCTATTTTGATTTAGTCCCTACCCTCCCCCTCACTGTTTTGATCACACAGCACTGACCTTTGATGTGAAGGGCAGTGCTTGTCACTGGCCACTCGGGTGTTTTCCTATCTTGAGAGTTGGATCAGTGTGAGTGAGTGTGCACACATGCAAGGACTCTCCTCCTTGAAGGGGACTGTCCCTGGACTAGCTGCCCTGCATCCAGAGAGAGGAAGGAAAGAAGGAAGAAGAGGAGGAGGCATAAGCAGAAGGAGGTGAGATTTTGAGTCTGGGGTCTACTTTTGGAGCTGCAGCCTGGGCCTCACCCAGGTCAAGGGAGTGTTGCTGCTGACCTGGGGCACACTCCCACTGCTGGTCTCTGGGACCCCTCCCGGACCTGGCTCAGCTGTTGCTGCTTGGGGTCTGCCTCACTGCTGCTGCCTGGGACTTGCCTTGGGGCCCCTCTCAGGACCTCCACTACTGCTGCTGCTGTTAGAGGACAACCTCCACTACTGCTGCCTGGGACTCGCCTTGGGGACCCTCCCCAACAGGTCTGCCCCCCACCACTGCAACCAAGGAACTGCCTAGGACTTGCCAGAGGCCTGCCTCCACCGCTGCTGTTGCCTGAGGCCTGCCTCCACCACCGCTGCCTGGGCCCCTCCCCACAACCTCCACCACTACTGCTGTCTGGGACTCAATTTTGGGGCTCCCTGGGACTTGCCTTGGGGACACTCCCCAACAGGCCTCCCCCACCTTTGTGACCAAAGGCCTGCCTAGGACTTGCCTGAGGCCTGCCTACAACACTGAGGCCTGCCTCCACCACCGCTGCCTAGGACTTGCCTTGTCCCCTCCCCAGGACCTCCACCACTGCCACTGCTGGAGACCCACCTCCACTGCTGCTGCCTGGGACTCAATTTTGGGGCTGCCTGGGACTTGCCTTCGGGACTCTCCCCTGCAGGTCTGCCCCCACCAATGCGACCAAGGGCCTACCTGGGACTCGCCCGAGGCCTGCCTCCACCGCTGCTGTTGCCTGAGGCCAGTCTCCACCATTGCTGACTGGGCCCCTCCCAGGACTTCTGCTGCTGCCAGAGACCCACCTCCACCGCTGCTGCCTGGGGCCTACCAATATCCAGCAGCAGAGTATGGCGAGCCCGAAGGTCGCGGGGCCCAGCTGCACCTACGCCGGGGTAGCCGCTGCCTTAGGCTCGGCTGTCCCAACCCCAGCCGCAACCCCCTTCAGGCACCTGACTAAACGCCTGGGGGTAAAGGCCTATCCCCACCCCAACATGACCATCGAGGCCTGCAGTAAGCCCATGGCTAGTGTGGTCGGCCCACTGGCCATCGTCGCTGCGGCCTGGATGTACAGGAAGGCCGTCTTTTTCCTTGGGACCGAGCAGGCGGTCCACCTGGCCGTGGAGAGGGGGCTCACTGTGGGCGGGACACATTTGCCCATCGACCCTTTGGAGGTCATGACCCAGAGGGTCGTGATCTCCAACGTCCCGCTCTTCATGTCGAGCGAGCTCCTTCTTCCCCACCTCAACACCTTGTGGGAGATCCGGTCAGGTGTGCAACCACTCCTGCTCGGTCTTAAGGACCCCGCCCTCCGACACATATACTCCTTCTGACGCCAGGTGTTCATTTGCCTGGCCTGGGAGGAGGTCACCGAGGGCTCTTTCACCCTCCTCCACGAGGGAGCGGCCTACCGCGCCTTCTGGACGGCGGACGGCGTGCGGTGCCACCTGTGCCGCGAGGTGGGGCACATAAGGAAAAACTGCCCCACCCAGAAGGCTACCCAGCCCGTGCCGATGGTGGTGCCGCCGCACCCACTCCCCCTCCCCCGAAGCCAACACCTCAAGCCCCGGCACCGGAGGCTTCCGATGCTTCAGCCTCTGGCAGGGAGGAGGGTGAGCGTCCGGTTGGCCAGAAGGCGCCGAAGAAGACACGACGCGTCAGACCCGCCCACGGGGAGACCACCCTATCCCCTTCCCCGACACCTAGCCCACGACCTGCCCCGCCCCGGCACGACAATGCCCCTGCGGCCGTGCCAGCATCGCCCTGGCGCGGGAACCCTGACCCCCAAACCCAGACCTGATCCTGACCCCACATCCACCCCCCATCCCGATGGAGAAACCCCTCGGGCTTCAACACCTGGCCCGGGGGCCCCTGAGCCCGAATCCCGCCCCACCCAGCCACACCCTGGCACTAACCTGGGGGGGAACCACCGCTGCCCCACCTCTTGCGGCGACCGTGTCTCCGGGCCCCGGAGAGGGAACCGGACCCCTGCCCCGCCCACCCTCACCTGATAAACCAGGGGCGGGGCAGGAAGTGACACAGCGAACCCTCCCCACCCTGGCCATGCCCCCTGTCTTCCCCCAGCCAGTCGTATTCCAGGAAGGGCTGGGGGGAGGGACCCTGGGCCCCATGACCACCGAGGCGGGCGGGGAGGGGAAGGCCCATAAATCCCCCCTGTCTCTCTGGGGAAGAGGTGCCAGCTCTTGGAGGGGAGAGACTTTCTAGTAGCGCGCCGGCAGCGCTGCCCCTCTCTCAGGGAAGAGCCTAAGGTGCCTCTTGACTGTCCCGCACCGCGGCCTGACCTACCCAAACCCCCAGGGGCTACAGCAGGGCCTCCTGCTGCCTCGACTCCTCCGGCCCTTGGGGAGGTCTTTAACAACCACACGGGCCGTGGTGCAGGTGACGACAGAGGGCCCTCTGCTGGGTCGTCGAGCCGTGGAGGGGAGGAAGGTATTATCCTCGCTCCTCTCTCCCAGACTGTTTTTCTGGGGGCCTTGTCCCTGGGGTAGGACCTTGTCCCCGGGAAGCCGGGCGTCCCTGTTTTCGGAGAGGAGCGGGGCCCCGAGCCTCTGCCGCCCGACGACCCGAACCCGGGGCTTTCTGGGAAGGGGTACGCCGAGGAAGGTACTGCCGGTGACCCTGGGGGTGGGATCGCTGGGGGTTTGAGGCCAGTTGGCGGCGCCGGACCAGCCCCCATCCTCTCGGTGGGGGAGGGGTCAGTGACCGAGGGCGACCTCATGGAGGAGGGTTCAGGATCTTGTTTCTTTCACTGTGTCTCGCACCTGCACACACACACAACATGGGTGCTGGGGGAAAAAAATAAGCACTATTGCAGTTAGGCGGTAGTGTGGGGGTAAGGGGAAAAAATAGATTTTTAAAAAAAAGAAAAAACAAAATTAACAGGCGAGCTTTGATTTAATCCCTGCCCAAAAAAGAATAACCAGGAGAGTCAGACATTTTGTTCACTTTGACAAGGTGCTGAAGAGAAGGCTACTGCGTAAGATAAGAGCCCATGGTATTAGAGGCAAGGTACCAGCATGGATAGATGCTTGGCTGTCTGGTAGGAAGCAGAGTGCGAGAATAAAAGGGTCCTTCTCAGGATGACAGCCTTGGACAAGTGGTGTTCCGCAAGGCTCAGTTTTGGGACTACATCTCTTCACTTAATATATTAACAATCTAGATGAAATAATTGAGGGCATTCTGGCTAAATTTGCAGGTGATGCAAAGATAGGTAGAGGGACAGGTAGCATTGAGGAGGCAGGGAGGGTGTAGGAGGATTTCAACAGGTTTGGAGAGTGGGCGAAGAAATGGCAGATGGAATACAACGTGGGAAAGTGTGAGGTCATGCACTTTAGTTGGAAGAATAGGGGCATGGACTATTTTTTAAATGGGAAGAAAATACAGAAGTCTGAAGTGCAAAGAGACTTGGGAGTTCTAGTCCAGGATTCTCTCAATGTAAACTTGCAGGTTGAGTCAGTAGTTAGGAAGGCAAATGCAATGTTGCCATTTATTTTCAGAGGACTTCAGTGGGAATGTACTTCTGAGGCTCTATAAAGCTTTGGTCAGACCACATTCGGAGTATTGTGCATAGGTTTGGGCCCCATATCTCAGGAAGGATGTACTAGTCCTGGAGGGGGTTCAGAGGAAGTTCATGAAAATGGTCCCAGGAATGAAAAGTTTAACATATGAGAAACTTTTGAGAACTCTGGGTTTATATTCAAAGGAGGTTAGAAGAATGAGGAGCATACAGACTACTGGAAAGGGTAGATGTTAGGAAGATGTTTCCTTTGGACCCTGGGGCATAGCCTTGGAATGAAAGGAGGACCTTTTAGAATGGAGATAAGGAGAAACTTCCTCAGCCAGAGCGTGGTGAATCTATGGAATTCATTGCAACAGGAGGCTGTGGAGGCCAGGTCATTGAGTATACTTAAGAGAGATAGATAGATAGGTTCTTGAGGATCAAGGGTTACAGGCAGAATATAGGAGAATGGGTTTGAGAAACTTATCAGTCATGATTGAATGGTGGAGCAGACTTGATGGGCTGAATGGCCTAATTTCTGCTCCTATGTCTCCTGATCTTATGGTCTTATGGTCACCTGAGAGCTGGCTCTGAGGGAGCTGCATCTGTGTCAAGGACTCTCCTTATGTAAATAAAGGGTGATTGGTAATGGAATACCGGGCTCTATGGAATTATTTCAAGGTGCACATCAAAAGTATTCTCTCATTTCAGTCACATCAGACATAGAGTCACAGAGTCATAGAGATGAACAGCACGAAAACAGACCTTTCGGTCCAACCCGTCCATGCCGACCAGATATCCCAACCCAAACAAGTCCCACCTGCCAGCACCCGGCCCATATCCCTCCAAACCCTTCCTATTCATATACCCCTCCAGATGCCTCTTAAATATTGCAATTGTACCAGCCTCCACCACATCCTCTGGCAGCTCATTCCATACACGCACCACTCTCTGCGTGAAAAAGTTGCCTTTTAGGTCCCTTTTATATCTTTCCCCTCTCACCCTAAACCTATGCCCTCTAGTTCTGAACTCTCCAACCCCAGGGAAAAGACTTTGTCTATTTATCCTATTTATGTTCCTCATCATTTTATAAACCTCTATAGAGTCACCCCTCAGCCTCTGACACGCCAGGGAAAACAGCAATGACGGTATGAAATACACAGAACCTCCTTTTTAACTACCCCTCAGTTCGATGTACTATGGCAATGCGGGATGGGTCATATCCAGCATTCCCTCTCCATTTCTTTGTGGCTGAGCAGGCCTCTGAGGTCGACATTCGGAAATGGACATCACTATGGCGATTGGTGTGCTGCTGTCAATCATCACGCACGTAACTTTGAAGAGGCTGCATTTTGTCCACAAGCTCTTACTGTTTTTAGCTTTCTGCTGTTTCTAACTGAATACCCATTGCTGTAACACAGACCTTGCTCTATTCTCAGGGGCACTGCTTCAACCTTAGGATCTGTTCTAAGATGTCCAAACAGAAAACGGTTGCTTTTGGAGAGGAGCTTACTTCTTTCCTCTTTGCAGATTTTCAGTGTTTTGAATTGCCAAAACAAAACACAGGCTCAGCCAAACCCAATATAATTAGCTTTCTATTTACCCTTTACCCATTAGTTATTCATCCCCTTGGCAACCTGAAGTTATGGAGACATTTCTTGCAATCTAATGAGGTTATAGTCCAGAAACTAATTTACCCTTTATCAGAATACTTCCCCAGTTCACCCTCAGCTTAAAGACCCATCACCGAAATATAAATGTAGGCTGTTCCCAGCTAGTGGATCATCATTGTAACCTATCTTACTCCCAACCATCTGTGATAGCTGTGACTCAAAGGAGCACCAGGTCAGATGATTGTAGGTTCTGAGTAAACTTCTAGAAACACAGGCCCAAACCCGAGACCAATATCCCATTGCAGTGACTGAGGAGATGTTACACTGTTGGAAGTGTTGGATTGTTTAGGATAACAGGGCTATGTCTGACCTCTCAGGGAAAGATTTCATGGCACCATTCAAAGCATGGCAGAGACTTTCTCCTTATTGCCCTCGGCCAATATTAATTCCTGAGCCAACATCTGTGTAAGTAGGACATCTGCTTTCCTTTGATCCTTGTGGGATTATGCTGTGCAAAATTGACTGCTACGTTTTCTATTGAGTTGGTTTTAAGTTTCAAAAGAAACCTAACATTAGATGAGAAATGAATGACAACTACATTTCTTAATGTTACACTAGCTCACTGATTGGTATGTAAGTCCACACCCTGATTGGTTGAATTTATTGTGGGGAACAAGGAAATGGCAGAAGAGTTAAAATAGATACTTTGGCTCTGTCTTCACCGGAGAAGACAAAAGCAATCTCCCAGATGTAATAGTGGCTGAAAGACCTAGGGTAATGAAAGAACTGAAGGGAATTTATATTAGGCAGGAAACTGTGTTGGAGAGACTGTCAGCATACTTAAGGAGGTGGCTCTAGAAATCACGGACACATTGGTAATCGTTTCCCAATGTTCTATAGAGTCAGGATCAGTTCCTGCAGATTGGAGGGTGGCTAGTGTTGTCCCACTTTTCAAGAAAGGAGGGATAGAGAAAACAGGAAATTACAGACCGGTTAGCCTGACGTCAGTGGTGGGAAAGATGCTGGAGTTAATTATAAAAGATGAAATTACGACTCATTTGGATAGCAGTAACAGGATAGATCAGAATCAGCATGGATTTACGAAGGGGAAATCATGCTTGATTAATCTTCTGGAATTTTTTAAGGATGTAACTTTGAAGATGAACAAAGGAGAGCCAGTGGATGTAGTGTACCTGGACTTTCAGAAAACCTTTGATAAAGTCCCACATAGGAGATTAGTGAGCAAAATTAGGGCACATGGTATTGGGGACAAAATACTGACTTGGATTGAAAATTGGCTAGCTGACAGGAAACAAAGAGTAGTGATAAACGGCTCCCTTTCTGAATGGCAGGCGGTGACCAGTAGGGTACCACAAGGTTCAGTGCTGGGACCGCAACTGTTTAAAATATACATTCATGTTATAGATGAAAGTATAAAAAGTGATATTAGTAAATTTGCTGATGACACAAAGCTGAGTGGCAGGGTGAAATATGAAGAGGATGTCATGAGAATACAGGGTGACTTGGACAGGCTAGGTGAGTGGACGGATGCATGGCAGATGCAGTTTAATGTGGATAAATGTGTGGTTATCCACTTTGGTGGCAAGAATGGGAAGGCAGATTACTATCTAAATAGAGTCAAGTTAGGTAAAGGGGAAATACAACGAGATCTGGGTGTTCTTGTATATCAGTCAATGAAAGCAAGCATGCAGGTACAGCAGGCAGTGAAGAAAGCTAATGGCATGCTGGCCTTCATAACAAGAGGAATTGAATATAGGAGCAAAGAGGTCCTTCTGCAGCTGTACAGGGCCCTGGTGAGACCACACCTGGAGTATTGTGCGCAGTTTTGGTCTCAAAATTTGAGGAAGGATATTTTGGCTATTGAGGGAGTGCAGCATAGGTTCACGAGGTCAATTCCTGGGATGGCGAGACTACCATATGTTGAAAGATTGGGGCGACTGGGCTTGTATACACTTGAGTATAGAAGGATGAGAGGGGATTTGATTGAGATGTATAAGATTATTAAAGAATTGGAGACTCTGGAGGCAGGAAGCATGTTTCTGCTGATGGGTGAGTCCAGAACCAGAGGACACAGTTTAAAAATAAGGGGGAGGCCATTTAGAACAGAGTTGAGGAGAAACGTCTTCACCCAGAGAATGGTGGATATATGGAATGCTCTGCCCCAGAAGGCAGTGGAGGCCAAGTCCCTGGATACTTTCAAGAAAGAGATGGATAGAGCTCTTAAAGATAATGGAATCAAGGGTATAGGGATAAGCAGGAACTGGATACTGATTGTGGATGATCAGCCATGATCATAATGAATGGTGGTGCTGGCTTGAAGGGCAGAATGGCCTACTCCTGCACCTATTGTCTATTGTCTGTTGACACTGTATGGATATTGTGATTGCCAAAGGACTGTCTATCAATGTTAACATGAATACAAGGTTCTGGCACTGATTGCAATAAGGACAGGCTCATAAATATTCAGTCAGTGTTCTTGTTTCATACAAAGGGAAGCTGCAAAGAAAGGATAGTGATAAAGCCTGCCAGTGACCATGGTACCTAGGTTTGCTGGAGAAACTCAATAGGTCTGGTAGCATCTGTGGAGAGAGAAACCATTGACATTTCAGGTTCAATATGACTCTTTTCCTCGAACTCTTTCAGTTTGTGATCTGCATGCACATTTTTCCAATTGTCAGAGCTAACTTGTTAAATTTCCACCATCTGGAATCTTGTCATTATATACATTGCTAAGCACTCAAGAAAAAAGTATCCCAATTCTGAACAAAAATGAGAATTTATCACAAAAGTAAGTGATTGCTCCCGACATTGTGCATTGTATTTTTTTCCCTTTAATTATGCTGTCATTGATAATCGAAGTGGCCCTAGCTATTGCACCAGTACTGGACGAGCAGTTGAAACTGTCTGATAACTGAGAGTGAGTGCACAGTATCGTGGTTCATTCATGCATGTCATTCGAATCCTTACTGTTCTTTTAAACTGCTGGAGCAAATCAAATTAGGGAACCATTCACAGCCTCCTGCTAAGCTTAGATTCAAAGACAATTAAAGACAAGGATTTTACAGAGAATCTATTATAACAATGATTTTCCATGCCATTAGATGTGAAGCGAAAGACATCTGGCATTATTTCACATAGATCCAAATTGCTTTTCTATTTGAAAACTGAAAATGGTGGGAAAGGCACTGGAAGCTTGTTGAACTCTAAAGAAGGAGCGGGTTCATATTTTAGGTTTGAAGATTGCTTTGATTGACCAGTTCTGACTGAGTGTCAGACCATCTTATTTATCATGTAGTTCTGATCAAAGGGGGAAAGACCACTGTCTGTGGTCTTTCTGCTGAAGTTAAATGGGGATCCATTCAGTTATCTGACTCCCTTGATGCCTCGGTGCATGTAAATTTAGTCTTGTATGTGTAAAAGATGTTGTTGGTTTGTTGGATAGAGTTAAACAGCAATGTTTTCGTTTCCTCAATATGCAGCTGCACAGAAACGAACTGTGCTTGTGACTATCTGTATACATTCAGTTCTTTTTATGAATAAAGTATATTTTTGAAATATAAAGAAGTGTAGTTCTGAGTGAAGGTGCTTGACAGACTCTAGCCGGATGGTGAGCTAAATTGCCCAACCCAAGTGTGGTCAGGCAAGGGGATCACTTAACTCCACTTTGACCTCTGCCTTGTTTCTTAAGAAAGAGAGTGTACAATGTGAGAAAAAAAATCTGACAATGCAGTTGAGATCATGTCAAGATGTTGAATATCATTCTGCCCCTTTCCAAGGATGAAATAGACAGGACGTTTTGGGACAAATGCAGAGAATGTAGGAGCAACTCAGCAATTCTGGCAGCATCTATGGAGAGAGAAGCAGAGTTTGCATTTTGAGCCCAGTATGACTCTTCTGTCAGGCAGTTTTGGAGGTTCTGCTAATCCCCAAAGCCTGTCCACGATCTACAAGGAGCAAGTGAGGAGTGTGATGGAATGTTCTCCACTTGCCGGGATGGGTGAAACTCCAACAGCATTCAAGAAGCTCAGCACCATCCAGGACAGTGCATTCCTCGTGTCATCTACACCCTTGACACTGAATCCCCTCAGCAAGAATGCACAGTGTGTACTGCAGAAACTCAGTAGGTCTCTTGTCCTCAGCCAGCTGTCACAGTGAGGTGCTCACCAGCTCCTGCTTCCACATACTTTCGAACACTGACATTCCCACCGAGTGAGTCAGTGAGTTGGTGGAGGCTGCAGGAAGCTGCCTGGCCAACGGTTCCTCTAACACCTCGGTCCTAGCATCCTCTGAGCTCAAGGCAATGACTTCTGTCAGAGGAGGATGTTTGTTCCCTGGAGCTGTACAACCAGCAAGGCATCAGGGTGAAAAGGTGTCATGACCAATGATTAGAGATGATGACACTGATTATGAAGTCAGTTTAATACTTTTTTTTTAAATTCATTCACAGTGTGATTCCTAGTGACCCTGGCTAGGGCAGCGTTTATTACCCACACCTAATTATCCATAGGGCAGTTATGAGTCAAACATATTATGGGTCTCGCATGTCGGTCAGAGCAGGTAAGGACAGCAGTTTCCTTTGCTAAAGGACATTAGAGAACCAGATGGGGTTTCCTGACAATTGTATTAAATTCCAGATTTGTATTAAATTCCACCATCATAGGATTCGAACACACACCCCAGAATATCACCTGGGACTCAGGATTCACAGTCCAGAGATAAATCCATAGACTATTGCTTTCCCAATACAAGCCATATAGAAAGCATTGGTGTGCTTTGCAGGACTGCTGCAAGGACCTAAGCTCATAGGGACAGGCATCGACTCACAGATTGGACCAGGTTATGTCTCTGGGTTGCTTGATTGCTCTCTTAGCATTTGCTCACTCAGTGACAAGCCGCATGCTTGCAGCATTCATACCTTGCCTTATTAAAGGAATGAAGAGTGATAGGTTGGGACTACTCTCCTAAGACTTTGAGACATGGCAGCCTGCTTGCTGCTCATGAAATGAGCTACTGGCACATGGCCTCGATGTGAAATTACTGCCATACTATTGTCCGTCCTCTTGACTGAGGACCGCTGAACAGCAAGAAAGGCTGCCTGGAGTGTGACTGTGTGAATCAGCACAGCAAGGCAAGGTATGGCTGCTGCAAGCATGCAGGTTGGCACTGAGTGAACAAGTACTAAGAGAGCAAGTGAGCAGCCCAGAGATGTAGCCTGGTCCAATCTGTGAGTTGGTACCTGTCCCTATGCACTCAGTGTCCTTGCAGCAGCCCTCCAATGCCGGTTGCTTCCTGCAATGCAAGTCCATGCTTCATAAGTAGCCTGCAAGTGAATCAGCCAGGAGCCGTGATAGGAGTGAGGGCGTGGCAGATGTTGGATGCCAATGTCAGTGGATGAAAGGTGCATGTGGCTTGTGCCCATGGATCATGTCCTAAGATAGTGTTTGATGCTGAGCAACCTGGAGGATCCCCCTTGCCAGTGGTCAGCTGAAGTTACCAGGTACCTGCTCTGAGTGCTATGATGAGAACTACTAACACCCCAGCTTGTTCGGCACATTTGGAAGTTTAATATCAATGAGGTGAGTTGTGGTGTTAATAAAGTGTTTAACAAGTTTAATGCCCCCTCTTATTTGGCCTACTGAGAAACAAGCCTCACTGCTCGGCAGCGATGTGAATTCAGCAAGTTGCTGCTGACGTGGAGATGGATCTTCAGGCACTTCCCGTCAGATTCTGCCACAAATCACAGCATAGCCTCTGTCACTCAGATCCCTGTAAGATTCCACTCATAGTTATGTCCCCTTACTCCAGTCAAACTTGATGAAGATGAGAATTCCATCAAAAAGTAAGGCACTCAACACAAGATGTACTCTAATGCAAGTATAATAAGGAGGAATTGTCTGTGGTTTCTGCTTCTGAGTCTTAGTTGATTCCAATATTTTTGCACAATGAAAATACTAATTGAAATAAAAATCAATTAATTACATCTTGAACAGGTTTATTTTCATAATTCTTTTGCTGCTGTATTTGAAATGAGACATTATGGTTGGGGAGGTGTGATATTAATCCTTCACATCAGGCATAATCCAGGGTGCCTGGCCAATCAAATCGACCCAGATTCTTTAACCCATGAACGAACTGCCCAGGTCAAGCCATTTCTGCCTTTAAGCCAGTTTGCCCAAAATCAGCAGATCACAAAAACTAACCGTGGTCCGATGACGTCTATGAGGCTTGATGGTAATTTCAGAGCCTGCTGTGAAAGAAGAAGCTGAGGGATGGCTCTAACACTTCCACAGGGACTGTGAGGTGCTCCCCATCCACCTTCCTCCCAGGACAGAATGGAGTGTGACCATCAGATAAACCTCTGCCAGTTAATCTGCCCCCTGAACACAGGTCAAGTCCCTTCACCTGAATATTTAACTTTGCATTTAGTTGAAAAGTGTAAGTACTTTGCAAGGTGTTTGTTATATATTTCGTTATTTGTTGTACATTTTGCTATTTGTTGTACGTTTTGTTATTTGTTTTACATTTTGACGTCTTCAAGATCCCAGATGTTGTCATACTCATAACATTAGGCTTGCAAAATTTAGACCTTTTTCTGTTTAATTCTAGTATGTTACACTGTCAGTCTTCTGAAAGCTTTGACATCCAAGACTCTGTAATCTTCAGTGAAGATTACAAGCATCTGAAAACAAGAGTTTGGAGTCTTTTATTGCTGCTAACCAGAGAGCTGCTTCTGTGATGTATCTGTCCCCACAGTCTGGCATTGTTGCAGCAATGGGCTTTTTATCTTCAATGGGGTATTTGTACCTGATGAGACAATACTTATGTTAGCTCCCATAACATAAGGATGACAATGCAGGTAACATAGTGCTGATAGATAAAATAGATTTTTATTCCAGCTCCTGAGACCGACATAGATTACAATCACAGACAACTATTAATACTGAACAATTTGTTTCCAAACTGTTACACATATCTCTGTTACACAATTCTGAGGAAGGGTCACTGGAACTGAAACTCTGATTTCTCTCCACAGATCCTGCCATTCCTGCTGAGCTTTTCTAGCAAATTTTGCTTTTGTTTCTGATTTACAGCATTCACGATTTTTTTTAATTTTTACATATATCCTTCATTGTGTCATGTTGCAAATGGCCCCAGTAAAATGGAGTTTGAGAATTTTATAACATTAAGTCACATGCCATGACATGGTTATGATATCATAAGCATGATCTTTGTTAAGGGAATGCCAGCTGTGAGACTGAATACAACAGGCTGGTGCCATCACACTCAAAACTCTCATTCACCATTGCAGCTAGGACACTTACACACACACTTTGTTCCTGACTGATAGCTTCTAGTTCTTCACTGACAAAACAATAATATTAAATAGTACGTAAGCAGGCTGTCTTTGGAAATGCATTGGTGCATGCACTTAAAGATGTCAACTCATCCACAGGATCAGAGAATTCAGTGCCTCACCAGCTGCATGTGAGACCGGTCTGTGAATGTCAACCATCCATTTGGTATAGAAAACCTCACAGGCAAAACATGACCCTGCCAACATTAGAATATCTTCATTGTCCAGATTTGTGTCAATGATTAGGTGAGGCGGTCCATTATTTTTTACCCCTCCCTAGCCCAAGGACATTGATGATCTCTTTCTGCCATATTCTTGCTACTGTCTCTTTAGGACCAGGTTACTCAACGTGCTAACTCACTAAATGGCCCATTAACCTATTCATAGAGTCCATACAATGTGGAAGCAGGCCATCACATCCCACTGAAGGACATCCGAACCAGACCCATCCCCCTACCCTATATTTCCCACGGCTAACTCACCTAGCCTGCACATCTCTGGACACTGTGGGCAATTTAGCAAGGCAAGCCCACATCTTTGGGAGGAAACCGGAGCACCCAGAGGAAACCCATGCGGACACAGGGAGAATGTGCAAACTCCACACAGACATTGCCTGAAGATGGAATCGAACCCAAGTCCCTGACATGTGAGACAGCAAAGCTAATCACTGAGCCACCGAGCTGCTATTCAGGATCCTCTCACTGGAATGGCCAGCAATCTAAATGTTAACAATGCTTTGACTATCTGAGGGGAGACACACTAGTGACACTTCACGAGGATGGTTCCCGTAATGAAAGGGGTTTCTTATGAGGAAACAGGTCGGGTCTATACTAGAAGAATGAAAGGCGACCTTATTGAAACACATATTTCTGACGGGGCTGGCAGGGTAGATGCAGAGACAATATTTATCTGTGCATGGGCATCTAGAACAAGAAGACACAGTTTCGAAGTAAGGGACCACCCATTTTAGACAGAGATGAAGAGGAATTCCTTCTTTTAGAAAGTTGTCAGTGTATATAATTCTCTCCCCTGATGAGTGGCAATGGCTGTGTCATTGACCTTTTTCAAATGAGACAGATTTTGGATTGACAAAGGAGAGATATGGCTGGTAGAAAGGTGGGGTTGAGGTAACATCAGAAAGAAAGTGCTGGCTTGAGGGATGAATGGATTACTCATACACCCAAGTTCTTATGATGTTACTAAACATGTCAGATATACATTTAATTAAAACGTAACAGCTGTGCACAATCAAGGAATATTAAGCATCGAGCTAACATCTGTTCTGCTAATTGTCTGTGGAAATCTAAAAGTAAACAGTTCTTGAAAAAAAAATGATATTTTTGTTTTCACTAAGACTGATGGTGAAAACATGGCTTGGAAATGTTTGTAATATTTTCTCTGCACTCTTTAATTTGATTGCAACATGGGGCCAGCATTTTGCTGTCAGATTCATGGCACTCCCAAATGCTCCTGGGTAAACAATACTGTAACTTCAGGTCAGAGATCAAGACTCAGTTTATATCCAAAGGCCACAAACTATTACATTTCTCTGCAATTTGCTTTGCAAAAGCAGCATTATGTTACCTGTAACACCATTGTTCGTTATTGACTAGCATAAGGTTGTTATGTTCATACTGTAAAGTTGTGATAGTCCCTGAGGACTAGAGGACTGCTCCCTCACTAGGGAGAGAGAGACAATTGGTGGTCTTTTCCTTTAATTATGTCATAGCTATCTTATTTCTAACTTATTTTGTACACATTGTTGGTAATGCTACTACTTTTCCTTTTATTCCTCTTTTGTATCCAAGCTTTGTGACTGGGTACATGTGCCTAAGATGGTGCCATTACAGGTAGCCATTGTAAAAACATTTCACTGTATCCCTGTATGTCAGTATGGAGTATACATGATAATCATCGATATTCTATTCTATTCTTTGTTGGCTGCTCATGTCATTGATATGTTTGTGAAAGCTTGGGTGACTTTCAGCAATGCCACTGTTGTGTCACCTGGATCATGTTCCAGGGTCTGGTATAATCTGAGTGCCTCAGGCAAGGGCTCAGATTAAGAAGGCGAGACCATCATGGTGACCTCAGCTATTGCAGGAATTCAACCTATGGTACTGATATCACAATGCATTAAAAACCAGCTATCCAGCCGACTGAGCTAACCACCCGCCCCAACCCTAAATAGATAAGAACTAAATGCACTAGAAATTTTGTATTATTCCTTTACTGGATAAACATGTTGCTGACTGGGTCATCATTTCTGGTTCATCCCAATTAGCCTTCGAGAAGCTGGCTTATGGTGCAGGTATACCCAGAGCGCTGTTTCAGGATTTTGAATAGTGACAATTAACTAACAGCTCCAAGCCAGGATGGTGAGTGCCTTAGAGAAATGCACCCGTTACACTTGACCTTCTCAGTAGTGAACCTTGTGGGTTTAAAAGGTGCTGTCTGAGGAGATTTAATGAATTGTTCTAGAGCATCTTGTAGGCAATGACTTATCATGCCACATTGACATGATATGCTGGTGATCTACAGCTAACAAACTGTGATACTTACATTAACTCCCACAAGGAACGGACAGGATTTGGGTCATGTAGCACTGAAGATTGCAATGAATGCCTCTTGATGGAGTACAGGTCTTTTAGGATGCAAAGTTATAGCACATTTCTACAGGCTCCTGTATCAATTTTGACTTTCAGGCTGTATCAGCCTTCCTTTTGATACTGACAGTTGTAAGGAATTCACATTTTACTGTATACTGTCTATATAGTGCATGAGGTTGGCTACATGCAACACTTGGTCATCTTCCATCTTTGTTTTTCCCTTTATTGGCTGTTCTTGTCATTAATGTGTTTGGGTAACTTACAGTGATGCCAGTGTTGTGCCACCTGGTCGTATTTCAGGGTCTAGTTTGGTGTTTACAACCATAATTTTGTACCCAATGTCCTTTGGTGCCACAGATCATGTTGCAGATGTGAGAAAATGCCAAAGAGTTTCTGGAAGGGTGGGACAAATGGCATCTATGAGAGTTCTTGCTAGTTTAGTGCCACTTTTCTGACTGTAACAATAGTTTTATTCTTGTGTGGATTCAAAGACCTCGTGGTTTTATCACTAGCCTATTAATCTGGACAAGGAGAAAGTGAGGACTGCAGATGCTGGAGACCAGAGTTGAAAAATGTGATGCTAGAAAAACACAGCAGGTCAGGTATTCTTGTGTGGATTCAAAGACCTCGTGGTTTTATCACTAGCCTATTAATCTGGAGAAAGTGAGGACTGCAGATGCTGGAGACCAGAGTTGAAAAATGTGATGCTAGAAAAACACAGCAGGTCAGGTAGCATCCAGGGTGCAGGAGAATCGATGTTTCGGGCATAAGCCCTTCTTCAGGATTCCTGAAGAAGGGCTTATGCCTGAAACGTCGATTCTCCTGCTCCTCGGATGCTCTCTGGCCTGCCGTATTTTTCCAGCATCACATTTTTCAACTATTGATCCGGACAGCCAGATAATGATGTGGTGACCTACGTTCAAATCCTAACGTGGCAGATAGTAGTATTTTAGCTCAAAGAAAGTATAAAATTATGAGTCTAATGATGAACATAAATCCATTGCTGATTGTCAGGAAAAAGAAATATCTGGTTCACTAATGTCCTTTTGGAAGGGACATCCTTACCTGATCAGGCTTAGATGTGACTCCAGATCCACAGCAACATGGTTAACTCTTAACCGCCCCAATTAAGTATAAGCAATACATGCTGGTCCAGCCATTGGTGCCTACAACCCTTGAATGAATGAAAATAAAATAAAGTAGGTATTTGATGCGGGCCAACTATATGGCTTCATGCAAGTGTCCACCCTCCCACAAGTTATCCTTTCTCTTGCCCAGAAGATCTTTCCTGATGGCTTTGATTGGATTAGAGGTGATTACCAACTTGATTAACCTCTCTGTAAGTTCTTTTTTTTTGGAGAAGTCACACAAATTGCCTTTGCCAAGGCATCTGGCACCAGATAGACCCTTGATGTTTCTAACGTTACCACTTGATTTGGGGGCTAATGCTCCCAAAGTTGACTCATACCTTGAGCTGGTTCTCAAGTCCTCTTCAGATCATATGTGAATCTTTTTATTGTCCTCAAAAAGACAGGAAGTGATTATTTTGCAAAGCCCTTCTTGCCAATATCAAGCAATATTTTAAAAGAACTCCTCTCAGGATCATTTATGGCTTGATCTGCAAAGTAAAGCTGAATGTATTTCTAAATATTTGTCATTTGATGATGATATCATTCACTTCCCAACCCATTGTCAACTCCCTTGCCTTCTATTTATTTTGTTGAAGGTCTTCTGTTTTTACTGAAGTAGAGTGCTGTTTGTTTGTCCCTTCTTTTACTTCTTTAGATGTTCTATTCTTTTATTTTTTTTTCTTCTTTTGCTTTTATTTTATTTCTGGCCGGCACGATGGCACAGTTGTTAGCACTGCTGCCTCACAGCGCCAGAGACCCGGGTTCAATTCCCGCCTCAGGCGACTGACTGTGTGGAGTTTGCACGTTCTCCCCGTGTCTGCGTGGGTTTCCTCTGGGTGCTCCGGTTTCCTCCCACAGTCCAAAGATGTGCAGGTTAGGTGAATTGGCCATGCTAAATTGCCCGTAGTGTTAGGTAAGGGGTAAATGTAGGGGTATGGGTGGGTTACGCTTCGGTGGTCGGTGTAGACTTGTTGGGCCGAAGGGCCTGTTTCCACACTGTAATGTAATGTAATCTAATCTAAAAAAAATCTAATTTCTAATGGTTGTAACATCTTGAAGAAAGTTTGCTGTGTTTGTGTCTATGCCTTTTAAGAGGTAAAGACTTGCATTAGCAGATTTCATCCACTAGATGGAGATTTCAACAAATAAGCAGAGATGATATGACACCAACATTGAACTGATGGAATCAACCAACCAACGTAGACAGGTAATCTTCTTCTGGTTACATTATGATCCCAGCTGATGTTACTACCAGACTAATTAGATCCCACACTGTAATCTGCTTTGATGGATTAATTTTTTTTTAAAAATTGAAGTGATCTTTCACTTAACTGCAAACACAAAATGGTGCAGATTTGGTTTTAACAATAGAACAGAATTTTATCATGCAAAAGAAATGAAGATAGAATAAAAACCAAGATAGAAACCAAATCATTTATGTACAATTTGAGATATTTATAGATTGAAATATATCTTGAAATATAGTCCCATCTATTTCCAAAGCTATAACTTTATAGTGCTCAAATACTAAAGAAAGAGTTCCCTTCTCTATCACATCTATGGGTTTGCTTTTCCTTTTTTCTTTCAAATCCTGATCCTAAGCCATCCCCTTGAATAATGATATGACTGACCTTAAACTTCCTTAGTGGTAAATAGACCATGAGAGATTCTAACCAAACACTTTTGGTCTGGAATTTTCAAAGCAAAACCCTTACGAATTATTCTGCACTAACTCCATTCCTAAGAAGAACCCATTCTCGTGACTAATCTCGGTTAGGTTTTCTGCAAACTAAAAGCAAAAATTTTCCAGTCTATCAACTTTTCACCCAAGCAAAAATAAATCACTTCTTGATTCTCCAAAACCAAAAAACAAGCTAATAACTTTCAATATTTGACTCTCTTTGATCATTAAACATTCACAATGCAAACAATATCCAAATAATTCAATGTAAAAGTCTAAATAAATGAACTATATCCCACTTTATATCACACTGGAAATTTTTTTTAATTGCTTATAACATTGATTTCTAACAAAATTATAGGCTTAAAGTTAATTGTGACTTCAATTCCCAGTCCAGAAAATCTGATAGCTTCTTTCAGGAACTTTCAGACATTCACATTTAAATGTTCTCAGCTTCAATTGACCTGTTCAAGGTTTTAGCCAAACATTTCAATTCCTAAATAAAAACTGAAAGAACTTCGGATGCTGTAAATCAGAAACAAAAACACAAATTTCTGGAAAAGCTCAGCAGGTCTAGCAGCAACTCCCCTTCCTGGGGTCTGCTTTATACAACCATCTTCATCCAAACATTCTTCAAAACTGTCCAAAATGAAACCAAAACTGAGAGGCTTCTCTTTCCAAGCTATGTGTTTTCCTTTAAGCTTTCAAAAAAAGTCAGAAATTTCTAACAGACCTTGGTACATAATTATTTACTTTGCTGAGTCATAGATCAACCTAATGTATGCAAAATCTCATTAAAACGTATTAAACTGAAGGCTTACTCTCACAAACTGTTTTAAAATAAATCACCATGGCTACAGAAAAGTTTAGAAGTTCATTTTTAACCTTGGCTACAGACAAAAAAAAATATATCACTAAAAGAAAATTGAAAATTCCAAACTCAAAGTAAATTATATTAAATGTATGTCTACATCACAGGAGCATGAAGGTAAGTCAGTCTTGTGGCTATGTAAGTTGGAGATATGTACTGACGTGAACCTTTTGGTCATCTGAATATTTTATGCTCCAGGTTGTCTGATCTGCAGTGAGGTTTCTTTTATAAGCAATTACTGGTGCTTACAACCACCATCACATGGTGTAGCATGACACGCTGATGATCTATCACTATTTTGCTTCATACTTCGGTGAGCTCACTTTATATAAATGAAGCGTTTTTTAACAACAGTAAATCTTCTTCATTGGCACTGAAAATTAACTACTCTTTGAATTTTATGTGAATGTTTTAAAAATATTTACAATTTTATCTCACTTTCCTTTCTGCCACATTTCTCGCTCTCGCTCTCTCTTAACACAATGTTGCTTTCCTTTTCTTTAATTCTTTTTCCATACAAGAGTAACCTGAAAAATTACAAACTGGTGAACCATATGTCATAGAGTCATAGAGTCATAGAGATGTACAACACGGAAACAGACCCTTCGGTCCAACCCGTCTATGCCGACCAGATATCCCAACCCAATCTAGTCCCACCTGCCAGCACCTGACCCATATCCCTCCAAACACTTCCTATTCACATATCCATCCAAATGCCTTTTAAATGTTGCAATTGTACTAGCCTCCACCACTTCCTCTGGCAACTCATGGGCCACCCTCTGCATGAAGAAGTTGCCCCTTAGGTCTCTTTTATATCTTTCCCCTCTCACCCTAAACCTATCCTCTCTAGTTCTGGACTCTCCCACCCCAGGGAAAGGACTTTGCTTATTTACCCTATCCATGCCCCTCATAATTTTGTAAACCTCTACATGGTCACCCCTTAGCCTCCGAAGCTCCAGGGAAAACAACCCTAGCCTGTTCAGCCTCTCCCTATAGCTCAAATCCTCCAACCCTGGCAACATCTTTGTAAATCTTTTCTGAACTCTTTCAAGTTTCACAATATCTTTCTGATAGGAAGGAGATCTTAGGGATAGGATTTACTTTGTGGGCGGCACGGTGGCACAGTGGTTAGCACTGCTGCCTCACAGCACCAGAGACCCTGGTTCAATTCCCACCTCAGGCAACTGTCTGTGTGGAGTTTGCACATTCTCCCCGTGTCTGCGTGGGTTTCCTCCCACAGTCCAAAAATGTGCAGGTTAGGTGAATTGGCCATGCTAAATTGCCCATAGTGTTAGGTGAAGGAGTAAATGTAGGAGAATGGGTCTGGGTGGATTGCTCTTCGGAGGGTCAGTGTGAACTTGTTGGGTTGAAGGGCCTGTTTCCACACTGTAGGGAATCTAATTCTAAAACTTGGAAGGAAAAAATATCAATTCCCAGGGACATAGGTTTAAGGTGAAATGGGTAAATTTAAAGGAGATGTTAAAGTAGGGTTTTTTTACACAGAGGGTGGTCAGTGCCTGGAAGAGGTAGTGGAGATGGATGCAATAGCAACATTTAAAAGGCATCTTGGTAGATTTATGAATAGGCAGGGAACACAGGGATACGGCCCATTTAAAGGCAAGTTTTAGTTTAGAAAGGCATTGCATATCTTGGTGGGCCGAAGGGCCTGTTCCTCTACTGGACTGTTCTTTATTCTTTGTTCTTTATACCTGATTTGACATTGAATTCACACCTTTCTTGCCAGTTCTTATGTTGTTTATTTCCCGATTCTTAAATTGCGCTGATCTGGAGATATCTTGCTGCCCATTTTGTTCACAGCGGATTCAGATGCCCACATTGTATTATTATTAGCTTACATTTCCAACAATGTTTTGGACAAATGACTTTTTAGTGGATGTCCGAGTAATGGCTGAGACCATTAAGTTCCCTGTCACTGCAAAACCTGGTCCATTTAACATCTTCCCTGCAGCTCCTACAAACTGGAATGGGAGTTGATTTACAAGGACGCTGCATGCAAGCAACGTTTTCAAAATTAATATGATCATGGTTTTTCTGACTGGTATAAATGAAATTTGCTGTTTTTTTATTCAGCCACTTGGCAAAGGCATTATCAAGTATTCCTGTAACTTGGCAGGAGTTAATTGGAGTCACATTCTCGTTATGACTCAGAGAAGCTTAATTAAAACTGATCAGACTCCATAAATAAAAGCCTTTGGCTAGAGAACGTCCATGGTGTCAGAAAATGTAAAGGCATCACAACTGAAAGCATAGCCTTAGAGACGTCACAAACTCTCAGTGTCATGCCTCGAGATATCACACCTTCAGTGCTGTGTATCCTTCAGATGACAACAATTCCCAGCTCAGATAAACAAAGAAATTTCTGCAACAACACATGAAAAGAAAATAAGCAGCAAAAGCCAGCAAAAACTGGAGTGGTCAGGTTACTAAGAATTACCAGATGTTGTGAGCCGGTAAGTGCCACAAATTCAACAGTCAAGAGCTTGGGATACCATTCCATGTTTCCTCACATTGGGATAAACATAGGTGTTTCACAGGGCTGGTAATCCAGCATTCCAGGTTGGTGCTTTGGACACACGGGTTCGAAACCCACCAGTGCAACTGGAGGAATTTGTATTTGAATCAGAAACAAATCTGGAATTGAAAGCTGTTTTCAGTCATGCTGGAATCACCAATGGCAGTGTACCTACCTCTGAGATACAAGACCCAGTTTCAAATCCCATCAGCTCCAGAGGTGGGGAATAACATCTCTTAACAGGTTGATTAGAAAATATCAGAAACAAATGTGGTAAAAGCCCAGCTCATTTGCTAATGTCTTTTTTGAGAAGAAAAGCTTTCATCTTTACCTTGACTTCCCAGCATTTGACCCACATCAATGCAGTCGACCCTTAACTAACCTCCAGACTGGCCCAGTAAGTCACTTTGTTCAATGGAAATTGGGGAGGAATAATAAATGAAGCTTCTTGAGTGTTGCTGGAGCTCTACCCATCCTGGCAAGTGTGAAGCATTCCCTCACACACCTGACTTGGGCCTTGTAGATGGCTTCAGGGAGTTAGGAGCTGATCAAAGTTTGTGCGAAGATTTGTAGCTTGGGTGCTCGTTGTTGTGGTTCTGTTCGCCGAGCTGGAAGTTTTTGTTGCAAACGTTTCGTCCCCTGGCTAGGCGACATCATCAGTGCTTGGGAGCCTCCTGCGAAGCGCTTCTTTGATGTTTCCTCCGGTGTTTATAGTGGTCTGTCCCTGCCGCTTCCGGTTGTCAGTTTCAGCTGTCCGCTGTAGTAGTTAGGAGCTGAATTCCTCACTGCAGAATTCCTAACCTCTGACGTGCTCTTCTAGCCACTATATTCGGGGAGATCAACTGCTATTCAATGGTAACCTCCAGGATGTTGATAGTGGAGTAGTGAGTGATGGTAATGCAACTGAATGTCATGAGCAGAGGCATTAGTATCTCTTTTGTTGGATACCTTGTTAGATACCTGAAATAGAGTCATAGAATCATACAGCATAGAAACAGACCTTTCAGTCCAACTCATCTGCGCCAACCGGATATCCTAATCTAATCTAGTTCCATTTGCCAGCAATTGGCCCAAATCCCTCTGAACCCTTCCTATTCATGTACCCATCTGGATACCTTTTAAATGCTATAATTGTACCAGCCTCCAACACTTCCTCTATCAGCTTATTCCATACACACACTACCCTCTGTGTGAAAAAGTTACCCCTCAGATCATTTTTAAATCTTTACTCTCTCACCTTAAACCTATATCGCCTAGTTTTGGATTCTCCCATCCGAGGAAAAAAGCCTTGGCTATTCACCCTATCCATGCCCCTCATCATTTAGTAAGGTCACCCCTCAGCCTCCAACCCTCCAAGGAAAAATGCCCAGCCTATTCAGCCTGTCCCTGTACCTTAAACTCAGCAGTCCCAGCAAATTCCTTGTAAATCTTTTTTGCACCATCTCAAGTTTAACAACATCCTTCCTATAGAATGACATTCAGAATTATATGCAGTATTCCAAAAGTGGTCTCACCAATGTCCTGTACAGCAGCAACATGACCTCCTAACTCCTATGTTCTGACCAATGAAGCGAAGTGTGCAAATATCTTCTTTACCACCCTATCTACCTGCAACTCCACTTTCATGGAACTATGAACCTGCACCCCTAGGTCTTTTTGATTGATAAAACTGGTCAGGGCCCCAACATTAAACGTATAAACCCTGCCCTGATTTGCCTTACCAAAATGCAACACTTCACATTTATCCTTGTTTGCCTAATATGTTTACCTCTCTCTGTCTCTGGGCACTCCATCCATGCCACCACCGCCCTCCCCATCCTGGTTCAAGACCCACCTACTCCAGAGGTGTATGATAATACTTCTGAGCAGATTGATAAGAGATGTATATTCTACCAACCCCACCTCCCCCCAAACCCGCTCCTGCTCCACCCCCCTCCCCCTGACTATTTTCGATTCTCATAAAAGGTCACTGTATTGGAAAGTTGAAACTTTATTGCTGGAACAGCACAGCAGGTCAGGCAGCATCCAGGGAACAGGAGATTCGACGTTTCGGGCACAGGCCCTTCTTCAGGAATTGGATTCCAACTGTATTGGAAATGCTAACTCAGCTTTGTCTCTACAGAGGCTGCCGAACCTGCTGAGTTTCTCCAGCAATTTCTGTTTTTGCTTTAATTTATTTGCAGGTTGTCCAATTACCCACCCCACCTCCCCCCTGCAATGCCCCACCCCCCCCAAAGAATCTAGGGCTCCTCAAGCATCACTGAGTGGCTGTGGACTTAAGGTCAGAGGCGAAGGTTTGAGAGGTTCCTACACTCCTGTCTCTACTTCCAGCTGAGTCAGAATTGATAAATTTCATTAAACAACTCAGAGCCCTGTACCTGCCTGTAGGGTTGCTGCTGATTACTGCACTGATCCAGCTGAAACTCATCTCCAACTGATGTCACTTCGGAGCAGCACAAGGGCAATTGACCACATTAGAAAGAGTCATAATCATATTTGTAATTTGGACGGAGCGTTTTGTCAGTGCTGAAATTTATTTCACACTTCTACAGCTGCTGGGAGGAATTGAAGACTGAGGCAGAATCAATCAAGTAAACAGAAAGCTTGATGCAAGGATTACAAAGTGAGAATAAAGAGACCACAGAGTGACTTGTTTGTAAAGGGTACAAGATGTAAGGACTGTAGGACAGCATATTTTACTCATTTTTCATTTTAGTCTCTCTGATAAGGAAATCATTCTTAAATGATACGGACTGATTGTAACTTGATGATGTTTGCTCCCTGACCTGAAACAGCCCACCCATCTTTTCCTGGGATCAATTCATCAGGATAGGCAAAAGTGAGGACTGCAGACGCTGGAAACCAGAGTCTAGATTAGAGTGATGCTGGGAAAGCACATCGGGTCAGGCCGCATCCAAGGAGCAGGAAAATCAACGTTTTGGGCAAAAGCCCTTCATCAGGAATATTTCTGATGAAGGGCTTTTGCCTGAAACGTCGATTTTCTGCTGTTTGGATGCTGCTTGACCTGCTGTGCTTTTCCAGCACCACTCTAATCTAGACTCATCAAGTCTTGATACTTGGAAACAGCTATTCAGCTCTGCCTCTCTACGTGCCTGAGTTGATTTAGACATTGTGTGGCTCTAGAGTGATATGGAGGCTTGGAATGAGTTTTTATTTATTTTCCTTCACAAGGTGAAGGCGTCCTTGGCTCAGCAATCATTTATTGCCCGTCCCTAATTGCCCAGAGGGCAGTTAAGAGTGAACCATATTTCTGTGGGCCTGGAGTCACATGTAGGCCAGACCAGGTAAGAATGGTAGCTTACTTCCTTAAAGGGCATTAGTGAACCAGATGGGGTTTTCCTGGCAATCAGCAATGGTTTCATGGTCATTATTACATTCTGAATTCCAGATTAGTAGTGAATTCAGTTTCCACTATTTACCGTAGCAAGATTTGAACATTAACTGGGTTTCTGGGTTAACAGACGAGCGATAGGCTGTCATCTTTCTGTCAGCTTTCTATATAGGGCTACTGATGTCGGGAGGCTTTGAGAGGTAACCTAGTGAGTCTCAGGATAACAAAATCCTCTAAGAATCATAAAGATGTACAGCACAGAGAGAGGGACCCTTCAGCCCATCGACTGTAGAAGTTAAAAAAATCTAACTATTCAAAACTTATTTTCCAGCATTTTGTCCATTGGCCTAGATGCCTTGGTTCTGCAAGTGTGCATTTAAATACTTCTTCAATGAGATGAGGGTTTCTGCCTCTACATCTCTTACTACCCCTTACCTTAAATCTATGAGCCCTCCATCAAATGGAAATGTCCTTTCCTGTCTATTCTAAGTCTCTCATGACTTTATACACCCCTCAATCATGTCACCTCCCTCAGTCTCCTCTGCTCCAAGGAAAACAACCCCGGTTTGTCCGAACTCTCTTAGAGTCATAGAGTCATAGAGATATACAGCATGGAAACAGACTCTTCGGTCCAACTCGTCCATGCCAACAAGATATCCTAAATTAATCTAGTCCCATTTGTCAGCACTTGGCCCACATGCTCTAAATCCTTCCTATTAAATGTGCCCATCCATTTAAATGTTGTATTTCTACCAATCTTCACCATTTCCTCTGGCAGCTCATTCCATACATGCACCACTCTTTGCGTGAAAAAGTTGGCCCTTAGGTCCCTTTTAAATCTTTCTCCTCTCACCCTAAACCTATGACCTCTAGTTCTGGACTCCCACAACCCAGGTCTATTTACCTCATGGCCATCATGATTTTATAAATGTCTGTAAGATTACCCCTCAGCCTCCAATGCTCCAGGGAAAGCAGCCTCAGCCTATTCAACCCCTCCCTATATCTCAAATCCTCCAACCCTGGCAACATCCTTGTAAATCTTTTCTGAACCCTTTCAAGTTTCACAACATGCTTCCTATAGGAGGGAGACCAGAATTGCACACAATATACCAACAGTGGCTCTCTTCATAACTAAAGTCTCTAGCTGAGGCAAACATTCAGACCGCCCACCCTCTTCACCCTACCACTATCATAGTTCCCAAATCAATCATCTTATTTTGCATGTCCGAAAGAGAAACCCATGACAAAGAACAAGCACAATTTGGAAGCAAAAGTCTTAGACATGGGTTTCTATTGTTAGACGAATGATTAAAGTATTTTCTTAGCAAAATAGAGGGGAATTAAAGGTGAGTCTGCCAATGTAATTGTAATGTCACAGGAGTACTAAACCAAAGTCCCAGGCTAATGCTATTGATTAAATGGGTTCAAATCCCATAGTTGGTCCTTGGTGAAATTTGAATGCAATGAAAATCTGGAATTAAAAGACACTTATCTAAAGACAAATGTGTAACCAATGTCTTTTACCATAAAAATATCAATCAGGTTCACTATCAATCAGAGTGCAATAAAAGCTGACCCAGCCAGTGGCACTCACATCCCATGAATGAATGAATCTTTGGTGGAAAAGTCTAGAATAAGTTGGGGAGGGAATGGCAGCAGCTCAAAATTACAGCACCTTCAGGGGTGATGTTAGGAAGCACTTCTCACATAGAGACTTGTGGTAATGTAGAATCTCTTCACCCCTCAAAAGAAGTTGTAGTGGGCATACATCATTTGGAAATTTAAAAACCTAAACTTGATAGATTTCTGTTAGGCAAGAGATATGAAGGACGATGGAACTGAGGTCAGTCAAAGTGGTTATGTTACAACAAGACAATTGAAAGATAAAACATGCTCAAGTAATACTCACCCTCCACCCCCATCTTTTCCAGAGGAAATATTCAAATAGATTTTGCTCTGCTAGCAGACAGCTTTGTGCAATGGAAGGACACATTGGACATGAAACTTGCATACCCTCTCCACATCCTACCCTCTCCTATTGCTGATACAAGCCTCCATTTTCAAATTTCTCATATGGCTCCTGACAGATTAGTCCACCTGTTGGCAGCAAGATGTTGAAAAAAGAAATTTGTTCCATGTTTAAACAAACAATTTTCCTCCATGATTAATGGGGTAAATGCACGAAATAATTGTAAGGTCTAAATGGCTTGAGAGTTCAAAGTGTAGTGCTTTTTCAAAGTTTTGAATTTTATATTTGCTGTCAAAAGGAGGGACAGTAGTGATGAGAACATCCAAAAGGAAATAAACTTAAAGCCACCAATTAATTTTCTTTGTCCATTCCCATCTGCTTGAAATTTTCAAGAGTTAATCAAAAATGAGCAAAAATCATACTACAATTATAAAGAAATCAAGACTTCAGTTCTGCCATAAATTGGAATATTTATTTTATCTACACCTTGGGTGTTCCCTTCTCACACCCTGAATGTGCTGGTTTGTTGTTGATATTGATCCTCATTAGCGTCTCCTCATGTTTATTTTAATTGTGTGGGAACGCTGTCCATTAGCCTTGGCAGTCGAAAAGTGTGGTGCTGGAAAAGCACAGCCGATCGGGCAGCATCTGAGGAACAGAAGAGTCGACATTTCGAGCATAAGCTCTTCATCTTTTGCTCGAAACATCAAATCCCCTGCTCCTGGGATGCTGTCTGACCTGCTGTGCTTTTCCAACAACACACTTTTTGACTCTGATCTCCAGCATCTGCAGTCCTCACTTTCTCCATTAGCCTTGGCAGCCTATTCACCTCAGTACTATACTGGGACATATCTGTGTAGTTTATCCTCTCAAATCTTTGGAGTGGGACTGTGAACCCAGGACACTTCTGTTTGAGGAGTGATTTGTAGATTTTGTCAATCCTTTGATATTAGGACAGGTGACAAAGAGGTAGGCTTTATGGAGCTGGTGAATGTGAGGAAGGGAGATTTAGCAAGGGGAATTTCAGAGTTTCAGGCCTTAGACATGGCCACTAGTGATAGAGTAAATAAAATCAGAGATGTACAAGAGGTTCAAATTGGAAAAACAATAAGAGTTTGGAAATCTTTTATTCTACAAGCAGATCTATTCTATAATCTCACTAATACAGAACAGCCCCTTGAGAAGACAGAGGAAGCCAATTGTCAGGAACACAAAGAAGAAAAATTACAAGAGGTTAAGACAAACCGGAATTGATTGCAACATCCTTCTAAATACGAAACATCTTGTGAGAACACCACAGTAGAAGTTAAAGTGTATTTTATGACTTTAACGTCATTCTAACCAAATGTTTTTCACCAGACGGAGTGCAGAGGGGAGATTGATTCAGGAGTTTTGCCAACTGTTTGATTGGTTGATTTATTGTTGTCACGTGCACCAAGATACAGTGAAAAGTGTGGTTTTGCATGCTATACAGGCAGGCTGTACCATACAGAGTGCATCAGGGTAGCAGAACTGAGTGCAGATTACAGTGATTCTAGCACAAAGAAAGTGGAGAGAGAGAGATCAGAATTAACATTTGAGAGCTCCATTCAAAAGTTTAATAACAGCAGGGAAGAAGCTGTTCTTGAATCTGTTTGTCCATGTGTTCATACTTTTATATCTTCTGTCGAATGAAGTGGGTGGAAAAGAGTATAACTGGGATGGGCAAGGACTTCTGTGCAGTGGGAAGTATAGATGCAGTCAGTGGATGGAGGCTGGTTTGCATGATGCACTGTGCTGTGTTCACCACTCTGTAGTTCCTTGCGATCTTGGGAAAAACAATTGCCGTACCACACTGTGATGCATCCAGATAGGATGTTTTCAATGGTGCATCTATCAAAATTAGTAAGAGTCTTTATGGACCTGCCGAATTTCCTTAGCCTCCTGAGGAAGTAAAGACATTGTTGTGCTTTCTTGACTGTAGCATGGATGGATCATGGCAAATAGTTGGTAATCATCACTCCCAGGAACTCTGACACTCTGTTAATACTGTCATTGCGTTGCTAGCTAGTTGCCCTGTTCCCACGGATGACATTAGAGTGGCCAGGGGATAGGGAACAAAGCATACACTCTTATATATAATGATGGGTGGCACAGTGTGTGGACAGTGCAGTGACAGACAAGCTGATCTAATCCTGTGTATTACTTTTACGTACTCATACATTGTCGTACATAAATAGTCTGGAGGAAGGCATAGGTGGTCTGTTAGCAAGTTTGCAGGTGACACTAAGATTGGCAGAATAGCAGATAGTGAAGGGGACTGTCAGAGAATGCAGCAGAGTATAGATAGATTGGAGAGTTAGGCAGAGACATGGCAGATGGAGTTCAGTCCGGGCAAATGCGAGGTGATGCATTTTGGAAGATCTAATTCAAGAGTGTACTATATGCTAAATGGAAAAGCCCTGGGGAAAATCGATGTACAGAGAGTTCTGAGTGTTCAGGTCCATTGGACCCTGAAGGTGGCAACGCAGATGGATAGAGTGGTCAAGAAAGCATACAACATGCTTTCCTTCATTTGGCAGAATATTGAGTACAAGAGTTGGCAGTTCATGTTATGGTTGCATAGGACTTTGGTTCGGCCACATTTGGAATACTGCATACAGTTCTGGTTACCACATTAAAAAAGGATATCGATGATTTGGACAGAGTGCAGAGGAGGTTCACCAGGATGTTGCCTGCTATGGAGGGTGCTAGCTAAGAGGAGAGGTTGAGGAGATCAGGATCATTTTGATTAGAAAGACGGAGGTTGAGGGCTGACCTGATTGAGGTATACAAAATCATGAGAGTATAGACGGTGAGTAACAAGAAGCTTTTTCCCAGAGTGGGGGACTCAGTTAATAGGGGTCATAAGTTCAAAGTAAGAGGGGAAAAGTTTAAGGAAGATATGTGTGGAAAGTTCGTCTCACAGAGGGTGGTGTGTACCTGGAGCACGTTGCCAATGGAGTTGGTGAAGGCGGGCATCATTTAAGATGTATCTAGACAGATACATGAATGGGCAGGGAGCAGAGGGATACAGATTCTTAGAAAATAGGCAACAGGTTTAGATAGAGGATCTGGATCGGTACAGACTTGGAGGGCCGAAGGGTCTGTTTCTGTGCTGGAATGTTCTTTTGTTCTTTATTTTGGATATGCAGTCTTAATCTGTTTCATGTGCAATATGATGCTAATCTCCAATTATTTTAATTAATAAATGATTGTGTGCTTCCCCCCAAGCAATGGAATAATTGTAATATCAAAGACTGAATTTGAATGATTTTTTTTGCAGACTTGAGTAATGTTTTCAGGCTTTCTACACAGAGTTTTGTGCTATTGGGCATTCAAACTGCTCTGGAAAATCGGCTGGGGCAAAAAGGAGCAGAATAATATAATAGCCTCAAAGTGAGTTGGTGCAACGGTGTTCTGTAAGAGTTCCATAACCTTGGAGCAACATTACAATGATGTATTGGGGTTGCACATCACTGAGTATAAATAGAAAAGTCAAAGAGAGTTAGTATACCCCAGAATGAGAGAAAACTCAGAACGCACAAGGACATAAACACATGAACAAGAAAAATTAGTCTGTAATTAATGTCAGTATAAATCAGAGTCTGGTCTATCTAAATTACCATGTATAGCAATACTTAGTATAGAAGCACAATAAATATTGTTACTGTAAAGTCTGAACCTGAAGATTGTCCTTGATTTTGCCTTCTGCTCAATCAGAATATCTCAAACACATGATCGTAGTTTGACATCAAATCACATGATAAAAGACCAAGTTATAGTCTAACAGGTTTATTTGAAAGCACTAGCTTTCGGAGGGCTGCTCCTTTATTAGGTGGTTGTGGAGTAAAAGATCGTAAGACACAGAATTTTTAGCAAAAGTTTATAGTGTGATGCAACTGAAATAATATATTGAAAAAGACCTGGATTTTTTGTTAAGTCTCTCATCTTTTAGAATGACCATGTTGGTTTCAGTTCTTTCACATGTAAAACCCAGAACTGTTTTTTTAAAGTTACATTCTCAAGTGAACTTTCACAATAGGTGCCACGTCATCTCAGATAATGCATTGAAGGTGTGAGGTGCCCTGTGTGAGGTTGTCTGTGCCCCAATGTTCAGACTGATGCTATTTCTAAAAAAGGGATTTACAGAACTTTACATGGATTCATGCAGTAACTGTAAGGCACCCAATATCTCCAATCTCAGCTGTACAGCCCAGCACACTGTCAATCTGAGGGTCACAGGGCTGTGAATGTATGAGGGGCCCTTTCCCAACAAGGATCCATTCTTCCATACAGACATGCCAATATCTGAAGCAGGAGCAGGAATAAGCCAAATAAAAGGATAAATTTTACAACATTTTAAAATAAATAATAAAATATTCTAAAAACAAAGTGCATACAAAAACTAAAACAAAAGCAGGGCATAATTCTTTGTGTGGAATTGGAAAAGATTTTCAGTCTTAAAAAGCTGCAAAAATCACACTTTCCTTCACAAAAAGTATAGATATGTTCTACAAGGTGATTGGAGGAACAGAGGCTAATATTTATATAATGCCATTCACAATCTCTAAGTGCTTGGTACAGCAATTGCTCTGCCCAGGACCATAAGAAACTTCAGCGAGCTGTGAATACAGCCCAGTCCATCACACAAGCCAACTTCACATCCATTGACCCCATCTACACACTCATTGCCACATCACCAAAAACCCCTCCCACCCTCATTATAATCGCTTCTATCGGGCAGAAGATGCAAAAGCTGAAATACACGAACCACCAGGTTCAAGAACAGCTTCTTCCTCATGGTCATTAGAGTTGTAAATGAATCTCTCACATTTTAACTTTATTGTTGACCTCACTTTTTGTGTACCTTTTCCTGCAGCTGTAACATTGTATTCCTCACTCTGTTCTCCCTAATGGTATGGTATGATCTGCCTGTACTGCACACAAAACAAAACTTTTCACTGTACCTAGGTGCGTGCAACATTAAGAAATCAATTGAAATCAAATGTTCCAAATCTCTTTAGAGCCAATAAAGTACTTAGTGGGTTTTGAGAAGATTTATAGCTCGGGTTGAGGTTCTGGATGTAAGTTTGCTCGCTGAGCTGGAAGGTTCTTTTCCGGATGTTTCGTCACCCTACTAGGTAACATCTTCAGTGGGCTTCGCCTGGAGGCCCACTGAAGATGTTACCTAGTAGGGTGACGAAACATCCGGAAAAGAACCTTCCAGCTCAGCGAGCAAACTTACATCCAGAACCTCAACCCGAGCTATAAATCTTCTCAAAACCCACTAAGTACTTTATTGGCTCTAAAGAGATTTGGAACATTCTCACATTTTAACTTTAATGTTGACCTCACTTTTTGTGCACCTTTTCTGCAGCTGTAACATTGTATTCCTCACTCTGTTCTCCCTAATGCACTTTGTATGGTATGATCTGCCTGTACTGCACACAAAACAAAACTTTTCACTGTACCTAGGTGCGTGCAACATTAAGAAATCAATTGAAATCAAATGTTCCAAATCTCTTTGAGCCAATAAAGTACTTAGTGGGTTTTGAGAAGATTTGTAGCTTCGCCTGGAGGCCCACTGAAGATGTTACCTAGTAGGGTGATGAAACGTTTGGAAATGAACCTTCCAGTTCAGTGAGCAAACCTCCATCCAATAAAGTACTTTCAATGTAGCAACTGGACTGTAACAAGACAATCAGCTTTGTCATAATATTAGTTGAGAGATAATATAGGGGAGGACGTTTGTGAGAGTTCTTTAAATAGTGCTTTGGGATCATTTGCAGCCACCCTGAATGAGCAGACAGGTCTCAGGTTAATATCCCACCCAAGAGACAGCACATCTGATAGAGCAGCACTCCCACAATGCTGCCACAAGTTAGATTCTCTTGCTCATGTGTATGGGAGAGAACAAGAATCCACAATTGCCTGACTCAGAGGTGAGAATGATACCCACAGAGCCATAACTGCTATGCTCTCCATAGACCCAAAAGCATGAGGACAATGTCATCGAGTCCTAGAGATGTACAGCATGGACACAGATCTTTCAGTCCAACTTGTCCATGCTGACCTGATATCCTAAATTAATCTAGTTCCTTTTGCCTGCATTTAACTCGTATCCCTCTAAACCTTTCCAATTCATATAAACATCCAGATGCCTTTTAAATGTTGTAGTTGTACCAGCCTCTGCCACTTCCTCTGGCAGCTCATCCTATACATCCTCTGTGTGTAAAAGTTGCCCCTTAAGTCTCTTTTAAATCTTTCCCCTCTCACCCTAAACCTATGCCCTCTAGTTCCACCCCAGGGAAAATACCTTGCCTATTGACCCTATCCATGCCCCTCATGATTTTATAAACCTCTATAGGTCACGTCTCAGTGCTGGGAAAATCTTTAGGCAAAGGATTAATTTGTGTGCCTCATAGAAAGTAAGAAACAAGTCAGAAACTTTGGAGGAAATTGGACACCAGGCTTGTAAGAAAAAGTGGTTATTATCAGATTTAGATTACATCCCACATAACTGGACCTATAACTGCTGCAGAAAATCTGTGAAAGTTGTTTTTCAATTTATTAAAGACTTTCTTTTCAAGCTGAAATTACATATCACAAAATTGAACTCACTGACAATCTCTGATTGGGGACCGTTGTGTAATGTCTAGTCTGCAGTGTTCCATTAAGAGACATCTTTGTGATATCATCACTGTATCATAGCATATCGTCAAAAGTCATATGATACCAGTTTAGTCCGACAAGTTTATTTGAAGTTACAAGCTTTCACATCATAGCCCCTCTGACAGGCTGATATTTTATATTCTGTTCTCTTCTGTTTGTGTTTCATTTGGCAATCTTGCAAATAAATTATGTTTTCTTTAACATAAAATGGTTGGGCCAGCTGCATCACCCCTGGAATATCCACCTTACACCTGCTTAATACTACTAGAAATGTTAAGGTCTGTGCTACCTTCTTGAAATGTTTGGAGGGGGTCTGGCCTGGTCCATATCAATATTATATAAGTAAATGCCAGGATTGGTCATAAATCTCTATTGAATGCTCCTGTATTATATTCAGGAATTATTAGGCTCAGTTGGTTGGAGACCTGCTTCTCAATGTTGAGTATTACTAACAGCATGGTTTAAATTCCTTCATTGACTGGGGTTACCACAAAGAACTCTCCTTCTCAGTCTCTTCCTTCACCTGAGGTGTAATGTCTCTGGTCTGCACTGTGCCATTAGGAGATATGGCCTGTAATATCACCTGAGTCAAGGTGACCCTTGGGTTAAATTACACTAATCTTCTCTCTGTCTAATGAGACAGTAGGACCATGATGACTTTACCTTTTTTACTCTGTTGCCCACTTGTCATTCTAATATTAAGTGAACTAACATTAATATCACCTTATCTGGTGCAAATAACCTGCTAGACACAGAAAGCCCTGTTACATCACACTGAGCTGTAACTATAAGTGCTGCACAAACCCTGTGAAAGGTGCTTTTCAAATTATGGAAGGATTTTTTTTATTTTCTCTCGCTCCAATTATGTGTCACATAATGGAATACAGTGATATCTGGTGCAAATAACCTGCTAGACGCAGAAAGCGCTGTTACATCACACTGAGCTGTAACTATAAGTGCTGCACAAATCCTGTGAAAGGTGCTTTTCAAATTATGGAAGGATTTTTTTTATTTTCTCTCGCTCCAATTATGTGTCACATAATGGAATACAGTGATAAGCTGAGATGGGGACTATATTATGCAGAGAGTGTTTGACAGCAGCGTGGATCTACATCTGCTGTAGAATGACAGTATGGAGGTGGAACAGATGCTTGATGACTAATGCCATTTGTACCAGGCCGGTGCATCCCTTTCGCCCGTTCTGCATATCATTGAGGAGCATCTGCTCTTGAATTTCATCCACACAACATCCTCTGCTCTTTGCAATACTAATTGTCTGTCACAAGGAGAAGAACTCTTGGATTCTCAAGAGATAGCTTACTGCACAGAGCGAGCAAGAGGTTTTTTTTCCTCAGCTGAAGTCTTTCTTTAAATGTCAGTCTCTACAATGAGCAAGATGTGCTGAAAGGTTAATGTATTTTATGGAAGTTTCGGCACTATTAAGTCTGACACATCCTGCCATTATCGCCTGTCCTTAAACACCCCCTTGATGTTTAGCTTAGCGGAGTTCCTGCTTCTTATTGGGACTGTGTAGGTGCTTTCATTTGAAAATAAATGTTTGCTCTTTTTAATTCTTTCTCCCTTTTTTTATCTGAAGACATTGCCCCTTGCAGGTCCTTCCTGCAGCTCCCAGGCACTCACTGTTCTTCATGTGCGAGGTAAGAAACTAGAATGGCAACTAGCCATCTGACTGCAGCAAGCAGCTCACTGGGGATCATAGAAACCCTTCAGCGTGGAATCTGGCCATTTGGCCCATTGAGTTCACACTGACCCTCTGAAGAGCATCCCACCCAGGGTAACCCCATCCCTGTACCCGGCATTTCCCATGGCTAACCCACCGAGCCTGCACATCCCTGGATATTATGGGCAATTTAGCATGACCAATCCAGCCCAACCTGCACATCTTTGGACTGTGGAAGGAAATCAGAGCACCCAGAGGAAACCCACGCAGACTCGGGGAGGATGAGAGTCTGGAATTGAGCCTGGATCCCTGGCACTGTAAGGCAGCAGTGCTAACACTGAACTGCCCCAATTTCTACCCCTTTCTACTGATCTGACTTGTCAGTAGATAGCAATCAGGAGATTATGTGGAGTGATCCCTTCCCTGACCTCAGTCAAACCTCAGTCCGTGCAGCCAAATCAATAAATGCAGCACAGGCAAGGAATATAAGTGATGTTCAATTATGAATCATTAATGCCAGCCAAATGAAGGAGGGAGTGGTGCTTAGGATCACTGGAGAAATTAACACAAAGCTAAGAAGAGGGTGTGACAGATGATGCATGTAATGATATGTAAACACCGTGACATTTTTGTAATTGTGGACCAAAATGAGAAAACAAAAACAATTGCTTTAAAAACCAAGGATTGCCAGAGGCTTATTGCATGTTTGAGATCAAATGACCTGACACTCGTTTTAAGCACTGTTTACACAGCTGCATGTTCAAGCAGTAGTTGCAAACAAACTAGAGCCAAAGGGTTTTGTCCAGATGGAGCTTTGGTTAGCAAAAGGTAGCTGATTGGTTGTGAACTTGTATGATGAGTTATTGATGACAAAAGCCTGCTGCCTGCAGACAATGATGTGATTGGTTCTTAGGTAGGAGAATAGCTTGGGCTGTGAAGATATAGACTACTATGAGCTCTCTGTTGTGTAGGAGAGAAAGAATAGAAAATCAGCGATAACAAGTGAAGGTTGTGAGCTGAATGATTAGAGCTGAAGGAGTTGGCAGAGGAGTTGGGCTGTGAGTAATCGGTGGAAATATCTAAATTAGGATATGAGAGTGCTACTAAATTTGTGAGTTTGTCATTATTGGCTTAAAAGATTCTGAGACTGTGTCAATGAAGCAAGAGGGTCTTAATGGCACAGAAGAAAGCCATTTGGCCCATCAAGTTTATGCTGGGTCACTGTAGTCTGATCCAGTCTATCTCACTCACGTGATATATCCTGTTGACACTGTGAGTTTATTTTCTTCAAGTACCAATCGAGTTTCATTTCAAAACTCATTGATCATCTCTGCTCCCTGCTACGCAGCAGGTTGAAGGTCAAATCCATCTTACTCTGGTTCACCAAAGTCTTAACTCTGTGTCCCCAAGCGCTTATACCATTAGCTACTGTGAACGAATTTCATTTGTGTACAAATAAGTTGTAATCAAGGTATATTAAACCTCCCTTCAGATCACCTTTGCTCCAAAAGGAATCATAGGATCCCTCCAGTGTGGGAACAGGCCATTCAGCCCATCGAGTCCACTCTGAGGAGTATCCCACCCAACCCTACAACCCTGCATTTCCCATGGCTAATCCACCTAGCCTGCCTATCCCTAGATACTATGGGCAATTAACCATGATAAATCCACATAACCTGGACTGTGGGAGGAAACTGGTGCACCTAGAGGAAACCCACGCAGAGTCAGGGAGAATGTGCAAACTCCACACAGACATTTGCCCGAGGCTAGAATCAAACAAGGTATATGGCGCTGTGAGGCAGCAATGCTAACCACTGAGCCACTGAGTTGCCTTAGAACAACCCCAGAGTCTCCAAATTTACTTTGTTGCTAAGAATCCTCACTGCTGAATCCATTCTAGTCAATAGCCTCCTCACCCTCACACACCCTTTTGAAAGTGTAGTGACCAGTATTGACTGGGAGGCTTGTGGGAGAGTGTGAGTGTTTTCAGGAATCTCTTTGGCAGAACAGAGGCAAAAAGCACTGTAACCAACTGGACCAGCATCAGTATTCACCACTTCAGCTGTTAGGGGGATCGGTTGTTTTGGTTATTTGCTCCCCAGCACTGGAGATAAGACATGATCAGAACTGAGAGTAGAAAATCTAACTTTCATAGCCAGCCCCGTTAAAAGAAATGTTTCGATAAGTATTTGTCTGAAGGAAAGTGTTGTACATGTTTTTCACGTCAAGACAAGAGAGTGTAGCTTAAACTTTTGTAAACAAATTGCAATCCAACTGCAGTCAGTAAAAATAGATTTATTTCAAGTTATGGAAAGCAGTTACCAAAATGAAACAAAAAGCAAGTGTGTGACTTTAAAGATTTGATGAACATTACTAAATTTGGATCATGTTGGGCTGATTATTTGCATATTCAGTGAATGTGTTCCCTGCAGAGCTCATTATGAGAAGCACAATGCTACTTTCACAGCACAATCAATTATTCTGGGTTTGTTACTGTAATACACGATTTCTGCCACTGTAAGAGCAGTTATATATTTTCAGCAGAGAAGTAAAGTGGTTATAATTTCAAAGCTACTAATTTTATACTGTCTTTTCTTTTGAGAAACACAGTTTTAATATCAGGTTAAGTGTCAGCTGGGTGGCTAGCGCTTCTGTCTGCTCAGTCAGGAGCTAATGTATTCAAGAAATCTGAGTACCAAAACAAGAGTGATGGGATCACTGAGGAAGTGCAGCTTGGTTGGAGTGCTGTCTCATGGATATGGAGAACATAAAGATACCATACTATCAATTGGACAGGAAGCCAACATCACAGAAACAGATAACTTGGCTATCCAAGGACCTGAGGGGTAACATTTTCATGCAGAGGGTTGGTGCATGTGTGGAGTGAGCTGCCAGAGGAAGTGGCTGAGGCTGGTACAAATGTAATACTTAGAAAGGCACCTGGATAGATACATGTATGGGAGGGGTTAAGCAAGAAATGGGTGAAATGTTGGCAAATGGGATTAGATCAGATTGGAATGTCTGGTTGGCGTGGAAGAATTGGACCAAAGGGTCTGTTTTGTGCTGTATGACTGTATGACTCTATAACCATGTCCCAGTTTGTAGTACTGTTGCTTCACAGTCAGAATGGTGCTGGGTCAAGTTGCACCTTAAGTCTTATACAGAGTTTCAGACAGACACTCCAGAGTCATGGTAGATGTTCTCTTTTGGATGAGGTGTTAAATTTAAACTCCTCCTGCCCTCTTAGTTGGGTGCCAAAGCTCCCTTGGTACTACTTTCTCAAGAAGAATGGAGTTGTTCTCCCCAATTCCATGTCAATATGCATCCATCAGTGACTATCCCAAAAAATACAATGATGTACCATGTCGAAAGGACCAGTTCTCTCCCTTTCATCTCTTAATTTACATTGAATAAGGGGAGGTGATGGCATGCCAGTATTATTGCTAATCCAGAGAGGAGAAAGTGAGGACTGCAGATGCTGGAGATCAGAGCTGAAAAAGTGTTGCTGGAAAAGCGCAGCAGGTCAGGCAGCATCCAAGGAACAGGAGAATCGACGTTTTGGGCATAAGCCCTTCTTCAGGGATTCCTGAAGAAGGGCTTATGCCCGAAACGTCGATTCTCCTGTTCCTTGGATGCTGCCTGACCTGCAGCGCTTTTCCAGCAACACATTTTCAGCAGCTGCTAATCCAGAGACCCAAGTAATGTTCTGGGGTTTGAATCCCACCACAGCAGATGGTAGAATTTGAATTCAATAAAGAACCTAAAATGAAGAGTCTAATGATGACCGTGAATCCATTGTCGATTATCAAGAAAAGCACATCTGTTTCACTAATGTCCTTTCGGGAAGGAAATTGCCATCATTAACTGGTCTGGATTACTCGTAACTCCGGACCCACAGCAGGGGTTGACTTTTAACTGCCCTCTCGGCAATTAGGAATGGGCAATAAATGCCAGTCCAGCTAGTGCTGCCCTCATTCCATGAGTAAATAAAAATAAGCTCTTTCTATATCTTTTTTTTCTCTCTATTAACACTCCCATTGTCTCTGCAGTGGGCTTCACACCCATCAGCCGTTGCATGCTTTCTCTGCCCCTGCCAAAAGTGGGTAAGGAAAACCTACTCTTCCAATGCCTCAAGTCCTGAAGAAGAGTCAAACTGGACTCAAACGTTTTTCATAGATGCTGCCAATCCTGCTGAGTTTTTCCAGCATTCTCTGTACTTGTTTCAGATTTCCAGTATCCACTGTATCTTGCCTTTATTTGATCATCACACTTCTGTTTGTGGAAGCTTATAGAATCATAGAGTCATAGAGATGTACAGCATGGAAACAGACCCTTTGGTCCAACCCATCCATGCCAACCAGATATCCCAATCCAATCTCGTCCCACCTGCCAGCACCTGGCCCCTATCCCTCCAAACCCTTCCTATTCATTTACCCATCCAAACGCCTCTTAAATGTTGTAATTGTACCAGCCTCCACCACTTCCTCTGGCAGCTCATTCCATACGCGTACCACCCTCTGAGTGAAAAAGTTGCCCATTAGGTCTCTTTTATATCTTTCCCCTCTCACCCTAAACCTATGCCCTCTAGTTCTGGACTCCTCCACCCCAGGGAAAAGACTTTGTCTATAGGTCACCCCTCAGCCTCCGATGCTGCAGGGAAAACAGCCCCAGCCTATTCAGCCTCTTCCGAACTTGCTGTGCACAAATCAGCCGCTGCATTTCCCACACGGCAAGAGTGTCAGCACTTCAAAGATCCTTCATTGGCCATAATGTCCATTAGGATGGCCTGGGGTTGGGAGGAAATGCAGTTGCTTCCATAATATACTCAAACTGCACCAGCTGTGCCTGTTGAAATTGCTCTGAAATAGGTCCTCAAGGTGGGCATCACAAGGATTGTGAAATGGAGCAGAGCAGAACGTGATGGGCAATAGGTGGAGACAGCTGACAAAAGAAGCCAAGGTATACCCCACAAATCCCTCAAAGTGCAAAATGATTGCATACTAAGGTAAAGCAAAAAAAACTCAGATTGTTTTTGAAAAATGAGTTTATTAAGGATGTTTGCAGCTACAAGTGTATCAAGAAACAATAGAACCTTAAACCACGACTGGGAATGCAAAAAAAACTATTAAATGTTGTGCCAACTTCCCTGAGTAAAGCAACAGAAGAAAATGGATAGAGTGCAACTCTATTGCTATCCAATGCCCCCTGCTGGAAGAGTCAGGTAAGAGCACATTTAGGCTGTCACTGAGGCACAGTGTAACAACATACGTAAATAACAAGGGGTGAGATACCAAAGGATAATTCATATAGTGGAATCATACCCAAGCAGTAAGTCAAAAAAAGACATGGTGAGAAAGGGTAATGTTTCTTCTGAAGCCCATTCTGCTCATGTCTCACAACTGAGTGTGAATCACAGACTATCAGTGTGGTAAATTTGGAACAAAAACAGATGTTAAAAGGATACATATTGAGGACAGGTTGCATGGATCAGGGTGGTAGACCCTTGAGTAAGATGACAAGAAAGTTTCCAGGGATGAGGGACGACAGTGACGTGCATAGATAAGAGATGCTGAGGCTGTTCTCTGTGAGGCATGAAGGTTGTGAGAAGACTGGAGGAAAATGATCGAAATCATAACACGTTCTGGGGAGAGCACTGATACAATTGGATCAAAGATCAAAATCCTAAGAAACACAGATTCGATTCCCTACAGTATGGAAACAGGCCCTTCAGCCCAACAAGTCCACACCAACCCTCCGAAGAGCACACACCCAGATTCCTACCCCACATTTACCCCTGACACTATGGGCAATTTAGCATTGCCAATTCACCTGGCCTGCACATCTTTGGATAGTGGGAGGAAACCAGAGCACCCAGAAAACACCCACGCAGAATGTGCAAATTCCACACAGACAGTCGCCTGAGGCAGAAATTGAACCTGGGTCCCTAGTAGTGTAAGGCAGCAGTGCTAACCACTGAATGTGTTGCGATTCGCGAAAGAAGCAACTGATGTAAGTCTAGTTAATTATTCTACCAGTTCACCCCAGTTAATCACCATACCTAGCTGAACCCTGGTTAATTGCTGATGTTAAGTTAATTATTGTACAATGTAACTGCGATAAATTGATATTAGATGGTACCATAGTTAACCCTGAAAAATCAGTATTTGATGGCATCAAAGTTAATTACTGTTTCAGTGCAACCATGATTAATTGATATATCGATGGTACCATATTAATTACTGTGCCAGTGGACCCTGATTAATTGGCATGTTGATAGTACCCATGTTAATTACTGTGCCAGTGGAACCCTGATTAATTGGCATGTTGATAGTACCCAAGTTAATTACTAAATGAGTGTAATCCTCAAAATGCCTGATTTGAAGGAATTCTGTTTACTTCAATCATTGAATATCCATCAAATCTCACCTCCCCAGTTTTGATAATAGCTCATAGACTTGGAGTATTAAACCTGTTTCTCATGCCCGAAATGCTATTTGGTCCCATTTAATGTTTCCAGTAATTTCAGATCTCCAGAGTTCACAGGATTTTACTTTTCAAGGCAATTTAATACTTTGTTCTGTGCCAACCATCAGATGAAGAGTTGCACCTTAACTGATGATTTTTCTTTCAAAGTCTGTCAATTTCTCTCAGTACATCACTGAGGAAATAGTCTCTGAAGATGAGTTAACATTCTGAGTGTGTATGATGTAACTTGCAGTATATTGCAAGATCTGAGTGCTTTGGTTTACACTCTAAGACCATAAGACTGTAAAAAAATAGCAACAGGAGTAGGCCATTTGGCACCTTGAGCCTGCTGTGCCTCTCAGTGGGATAATGGCTGATCTGACACTCCTCACATCCACTTTCCTGCCTTTTCCATGTAATTCTTGATTCCCCAATTGATCAAGAATCTATCTCGCTCTTAAATATACACAAGGACTCTGCCCCCATAGCTCTCTATGGAAAGGATTTCCAAAGACTCACAACCCTCTCAGAGAAGAAATTCCTCCTCATCGCAGTCTGAAATTGATGCCCCTTAATTCACAGACTATACCCTCTGGACCTAGACTCGCCAGTGAGGGGAAACATCCTTTCAGCATTTACTTTGTCAAGCGCTTTGAGAATCCAGCATATTTCGATAAGGTTACCCTTTATTCTTCTAAGTTCCTATGATTAGAGTTCCAACCTCTATAACCTTTGCTAATAGTACAATCCCTCAATATCTGGGGTCATAGTAATGTACCTTCTATGACATGTCTCCAATGAAATAATATCCATCCTTAAATAAAGGGACCAAAACTGCTCACAGTGCTCCAGATGTGGTCTCACCAGCACCTTGTACAGTTGCAGTAAGACTTCCCTACTCTTATACTCCAACCCCCTTGAAATGTAAGGGCCAACATTCCATCAGCCTTCCTGATTAGCTGCTGCCTCTGTGTGCTAGCTTCTTGTGTTTCATGCACAAGTCCCTCCAAATCCCTTTGTGTTGCAGCTTCCTGCAGTTTTTCTCCATTTAAATAATTTTCTGCTCTTTTGTCCTCCCTTCCAGAATGAACAATTTCACATTTACCCACATTATATTCCATCTACCAACTTTTTGCCATTGTCTTAACTTATCAATATCACTTTGCAAACTGTTTACATTCCTCTCACGACTTGCCTTTCCCCATATTTTTGTGCCATCAGCAAAGCTGGCTAAGGTACATTTGCTTCCTTCCTCTGAGTTATGAATATTTATTGTAAACTGTTTTGGTCCCTGCAACAATTCCTGTGGTCCACTCCCCCACCCCTCATCTCAAGGTTACCGGTTGCCAACCAAGGAAAGAACCTGTCATCCTGTTTCCTACCCATTAGCTAATTCTCTATCAATGCCAATATTTTATCGCCAACAATGTAAACCCTTATCTTATGGACTCTCCCTGCTGCTGTTCGGGAAGTGTAACTAAAGTTCACTAAATAAAAACTGCCTTCTGTGTGTCCACATGATGCGTTTTGTCAGTCCAGTACACAATATAACATCTCAAAGAGAATGAAAGAAATATTCTTGTTAATTCATTGTTGTTGCATTTTTAACATCAGTCAAGTGCATGAAAAAAACTAAAAATGGAAAAGCTTAGTTACTAAACTAATTGTTTCTGAAACTGATGTAATTCGAGTTAATTATTCCACCAATGTAACCCAGTTAATCACTGTACCAATCGAACCCTAGTTAATTGCTCTATTGATGTAGACCTAGGTAATTCTCATATCAATGTAACCCTGATAAATTGGTATATTGATAGTACCAGGGTTGGTTAGCTGGACGGTTGTTTGTCACATAGAGTAATGCCAATAACACTGATTGAATTGCCGCAATATCTCTGATGCGAGAGCACAGAAACAGGCGCTTCGGTCCAACTCGTCCATGCTGAGCAGATATTCTAATCTAATCTAGTCCCATTTGCCAGCATTTGGCCCATATTTCTCTAAACCCTTCCTTTCATATACTTATCCAGGTGCCTTTTAACTGTTGTAATTATATCAGTCTCCACCACTTCCTCTGGCAGCTCATTCCATACACACACCACCCTCTGCATGGAAAAGTTGCCCTTTAGGTCCATTTTATATCTTTCCCCTCTCACCCTAAACCTATGCCCTCTAATTCTGGACTCC
>NC_057734.1:7863469-7873898 GCF_004010195.1 Chiloscyllium plagiosum | reverse complement strand
ATAGGAAGGAGACCAGAATTGCACGCAGTATTCCAACAGTGGCCTAACTAATGTACTGTACAGCCACAACATGACCTCCCAACTCCTAAACTCAATGCTCTGACCATTAAAGGAAAGCATACCAAAAACCTTCTTCCCTATGCTATCTAACTGTGACTCCACTTTCAAGGAACTACAAACCTGCACTCCAAGGTCTCTTTGTTCAGCAACACTCCCCAGGCATTTATCTAAATTAAACTCCACCTGCCACCTCTCAGCCCATTGGCCCAAGAAATCAAGATCCCATTGTAATCTGAAGTAACCTTCTTCACTGTCTACTACATCTCCAAGTTTGGTGTCATCTACAAACATACTAACTATATTTCCTATGTTCACATCCAAAACATTTACATAAATGATGAAAAGCAGTGGACCCAGCACTGATTCAGTCTGAAAAGCACCCCTCCACCACCACTCTCTGTCTGCCTTCAAGCCAGTTCTGTATCCAAATGGTTAGCTCTCCCTGTATTCCATGAGATCTAACCTTGCTAACCAGTCTCCCATGAGGAACCTTGCCGAACGCCTTACTGAAGTTCATATAGATCATGTCTATCACTCTCCCCTCATCAATCCTCTTATTTCTTCAAAAACCTCAATCAGGTTCATGAGACATGATTTCCCATGTGCAAAGCCATGCTGACTATTCCTAGTAAGTCCTTGCCTTTCCAAACACATGTAAATCCTGTCCCTCAGGATTCCCTCCAACAACTTGCCCACCACCGACGTCAGGCTCACCGGTCTGTAGTTCCCTGGCTTGTCCTTACCACCTTTCTTAAATAGTGGCGCCATGTTAGCCAACCTCCAGTCTTCCAGCACCTCACCTGTGACTATCAATTATACATATATCTTAGCAAAGGGCCCAACAATCACTTCCCTAGCTTCCCACAGAGTTCTAGGGTACACCTGATCAGACCCTGGGGATTTATCCACTTTTATGCATTTCAAGACATCCAGCACCTCCTCCTCTGTAATATGGACATTTTTCAAGATGTCACCATCTATTTCCCCACATTCTATATCTTCCATGTCCTTCTCTACAGTAAACACTGATGCAAAATACTATTTAGTACCTCCCCATCTTCTGCGGCTCCACATGTAGGCTGCCTTGCTGATCTTTGAGGGGCCCTATTCTCTCCCTAGCTACCCTTTTGTCCTAATGTATTTATAAAATCCCTTTGGATTCTCCTTACCGTATTTACCAAAGCTACCTCATGTCCCATTTTTGTCCTCCTGATTTCCCTCTTAAATAGACTCCTCCTATCTTTATACTCTTCTTAGGGTTCACTCGATCTCTGCTGACTATATCTGACATATGCTCATTATAACCCTGATTAATTGGTATATAATTGGAATCCTAGTTAATTGTAGTGTCAATGTAACCCTGATTAATTACTACCTGATGTACCCCTAGTTAATTACTATATCAGTATAACCCGATTAACTGCAATATTGCTAGAATCATAGTTAATCATTGTACCAATGCAATTCACCTTACTAGCACAGTATAACTGAATTAATTATTAAGTCAATGCAACCCTATTTAATTACATACTTTGTTAATTATTATATCAATGTAAGTTGAAATGAAATGAAAAAGTAATGAAATCCTCGTTAATTGTTGCATCAATAGAACCCCAGTTTCTTAAAATGTTGCTGCAAACTTGCTTAATTCCTATATCGATACTACCCAAGTTAATTAATACGTCAATGCAAGCCTCAAATGCCATTTAAAGCATATGAATGCCATTCTTTATCCTTGCTATTTCAGCTGAAGCACTCCAATGCATTCAATATAAATGGGTTAATTGTCTGTATTAAAATAGCAAACAGAGGAATGTCACACAAACACTTTGAACATTTATCCACTAATTTCAGTAATTTCTAGGGAATGAAGATAGTAATATAAATAAAGCCTCTCTGTCAAATCCCTGCCTTGTGTTTATTCTGAGTCTCAACACTTTAATCCAGACTCAGTACATTGCCTTGTGTGTGTGGGCAGCAAGGACCCGCCCCCATTTACACTGCAGGCTTTCTGCCAGTCTCACCCCTACTTGATCTGAGGCTTTTATCTCAAAATGTCAAGCAATGATGGTAACAACCTATGTTAGATTCCAGGAATGTTGTTCATCTGAAGCTGCCAAAGGTCCTTCTCTTAAATATACCGCACTGAACAGCACATGCAAGAAACATATCTTTACAAATAATTGCAGCATGTCATCCCAGTTTTGCAAATTTGTGCTGAGGAATTTCTGCTTTTGCCTGCCTCCCAAATTCTGCTGCCAACATCACCTCTGTCATTGTGGCATTCCATGCTGACATTACAATTGTGGGGGTGGTCAAGTGGGACATCTCTACATGATGAGCAAATCTTCATTTTTATTAATTTACGAGATTGGGGAATAGCTGTCCATCTCTTGTTGCTCTTGAGAGGGTGATGATGGCAGTTCTGAAGAAGTTGCTGAACCCGAAACATTAACTCTGCTTTTCTCTCTCCACAGATTTTAGAGTTTCTCCAGCACTCTACCTTTTTAATTCTTTCAGATTTCTGCAGTTCTTTGTTTTAATATTCTAGTGGGGAGCCTTTTCCTGGACATACTGCAGTCCTTGCTGCGAAGGGGCTCCCACAGTGTGGATAGCTAGGGAGTTCCAGGAACACTATCCAGGAACGAGCCATTATATCTCTGAGTAGAGGGGACGTGAATTTGCCTCTGCACCTGCTACCCTGCCCTTCTAAAGGGTACGAGGTGATGAGGTACTGCCACAGAAGCCTCAATGAGTTACAACAGTCCATCCTGTCGATCATACATGAGGCAGTTATGGTATACAATGGTAGATGGGATGGATATTAAACTGGCAAATGGTATACAGATCAATAAGTCTGGAACACAGTATCATAGAATTCCTACAGTATGGAAACAAGCCATTTGGCCCATTGTGTCCACACTGTCCCTCCAAACAGCATCCTGCCCAGAACCAGCCACCAACCCTATCCCTGTAACACCGCATTGCCCATGGCTAATCCACCTAGCCTGAACACTGTAGAACAATTTAGCATGGCCAATCCACCCTAATATGCACATCTTCGGACTGTGAAAGGAAATCTGAGCACCCGGAGGAAACCCACGCAGACACAGAGAGAACATGCAGAATCCACATAGACAGTCACTGCTGGAATCGAACCCGGGTCCCTAGCACTATGAGGCAGCTGTGTTAACCGCTCAGCCACTGCGCCACCCAAGTAAAAGTGTAAGAATGAGGCATAGACACCTTCTTTCAACTGCACATGTTACTTTTTAACACTCTGATTCTCAATAAACCGATATTTCATTTCATTTTTTAATGTGTTCCTGCTAAGTCCAAAATGAAAATTGCCAATTTTTTTCCACAAAATTAAAAACTAAAATACCGGAGCTGTAAAACTGAAACACGCAATGTAAATCTGCCTCACTGCACTGACCCATGGACCAAAATAACTTGCACTTATTACAATGAATCATGTCTATCACATAGGCCAAATGACTAGTCAGTTCATCTTGTTTTTCCTGACTCTAAAGAGCTATCCAATTAACCCCACATTTGCTCTTTCCCAAGAGTTCTGTATACTTGTTTTCCTGTATATGATTTATTCCCTTCTTGGAAGTTCCTACTGAATCATTCCCACCGCCTTCTCAGGCATCTCATGCCAATCACAACCAATCACAACCAATCACAACTGTGTAAAGATCCAAACTTCCTTTCTCCCTGCTTTTGTTTCAGGAGATTATCTTAGATCATTGTCCTGTAGTCACTGACCCTTCCGCCAAGAGAAAATGATGTCCTTATTGACACTGATATGTTCGTGATGTAGCCCTGAGAATGGTACTTTCTGTGAGCATGATGCTGCACAGATCAGCCTAAAAAGACATCTCTCTGCCACACAACTGAGAAATGCTGTGTGTGAGTTTAAGTGCTGGTGTGATGCCAATTACATAGACCACAAGTGTCAAAGATTGGTTAATCAAATCAAACAGCATGTTTTTTTTTCACAGAAACAGACTGTAAACAGCCAACCTGCACCTGCAAAACTGAAATAAAACATCCACTGCTGGGTATAATTGTGTGATTGAGCAACACTTGCTAAATAATCCTGAGTGCACTGCTAGCTACACTATCAACCAGTTTAAAATAATAATCCTGCTCATAATGAGACTTTCATCTAAACGTTCACACGCAAACAAAAAGGACAATGTTGTGCCTTTTTTTGAATTACCCTACAGCTTGTAAGAGCCAGTTCTGGTTTCAGCCATTAGACTCAATTTGCCGACCAAATCAGCACTCTCTTTATTTACCTAGAATGTGTTTTATCCTAAAAATATACATAAAATTGTCAATTAATCCACAGGTTATGAAGAGGCAATGCAAACCTCCTCCCCCACTACTCCCTAGATGTCTGAGGTGTTGGCCATTGCTGAGGTGTGAACTGAGTTATTGGAGCTGGATTATTTGATAGGGTGGTGTGATGCAGCTGCTCCTTTAACAAGGTTATTCAGTCCTTGTTTTTGTTTTGAGAGGGTTGTAAAGGAAGAGGTGCCAAAATGCCTGAACCGGCTGCTTTAATAATGGCTAACAGATGCTGCCTGAGTCAACAATGAGAAAAGGCTTTCAGGGTTTTTTTTTAAAAGCATTTGTACAATGGAAGGGGAGTGGCCAGTTCTCCCACTTCAGGGTTTTTCTAGTTTTTTTTTAGTTTTACCTAGTTTTTGTTTTACCTAGTTTTACCCAAAGAAACAACTTCATGCTGATCCTCTCTCTCTGTCTCTGCCTCTCTCTCTCTCTCTCTCTCTGACATCCCTCTCCTGTAAGAACTGTGTTTGAATTTACCTTTTTGCCAGGAGACGTGCTTATGGGATGTTGCAGAAAATTGGAACAGCTTTTTGTTGGGTTTTGTTTTCGCGTTGGTTGGATTTTCAAATAGTTATGTTATCCCAAATTGGGTTTTCTTTTGTTTGTGTGTAAATAAATTCTGTTTTGTTTAAAACCAAGTGGTTTGACCAGCTGCATCACTCCTGGGATATTCACCTTATATTTGCTTAAAAAAAGCATGAAAAGTTCGGGGCTACCTTCTTAAAATGTTTTGAGGGGGTCTGATCTGCTCCAAAACAAAGGGTTTGTAGCTCAAGCCCAGTTCTGTGACACCATGCACCAAATCCTTGGAAAACATTTTTCCTCCAAATGTGAACATGTTATTGCAGGTATTGGATCAGTTGCTGTTCAGATCCATGGAGCAGGCCCATGAGGTAATGGGTAACTTAATGGTAGCCATGTTGCCATTTGCATGAGAAGGTTACAGATGCCTATGAGATGTTAAGGTAAACCTCCATCTACCCTCTGAAGAGGATGTAAAAGTCCCATTGGTATTATTCAAAAAACAGATTGAGGGCCAAAATTCATTTCTCAACAGACACCACTAAACCAGTTTGGCCTCATTTGGAATATTGTGCGCAGTTCCGGTCCCCATTATAGGAAGGATGTGGAGAATTTGCAGAGGGTGCAAAAGAGGTTTACCAGGATAATGCCTGGATTGGAGAGTGTTGGCTTTAAGGAAAGGTTGTTCAAATTCAGATTATTTTTACTGGAGTGTCAGAGGCTGAGGAGAAAGTGAGGACTGCAGATGCTGGAGAGTCAGAGTTGAAAAGTGTGGCGCTGTGGCATAAACCATTCCTGATGAAGGGCTTATGCCTGAAAAGTTGATTCTTCTGGTCCTTGGATGCTGCCTGACTTGCTGCGCTTTTCCAGCGCCACACTCTCGACCCTGTCAAAGGCTGAAGGATGACCTGAAAACACTGTGAGAGGCATGAATAATTTGGATAGTCAGAGCCTTTTTACCAGGGTGGAAATGTCAAATGCTAATGAGCATCGGTCTAAGGTGAGAGGGGAGAAGTTTAAGGGAGATATTTGCAGAAGGTTCCTTATGCAGAGGATGGTAAGTGCCAAGAACATACTAATGTGAGTCTGTTAGAAGCAGAGCTAAAGAGGTATTTAGACAGAAAGGGAGTCGAGGAATATGGATTTACATGCAGGCAAATGAGATTATTTTAGAATGACATCCTGGTCACCACAAAAATTTTGGGCCAAAGTCCCTGCTCCTGCATTGTGCTGTTCTATGTTCTGTGTTCAAAACAGAATATCTGGTCAATCATCTGCTTGTGCATGGGATCTTGCTGTGCCTAGATTGACTGTCATGGTAACGAGGCTTCAGAAGCACTTCATTGGCTGTCTGAGACTTTGGGAAATGGTGGAATAAATGCAGGGTAATTCTTGATCGTAAAATCACGGAGAACAGTGACTCATGGTGCTACACCTGAATGGCTGAGTATTCAGTGCTCATTGGGCTCCTGAGGCTAGACTTTACAACAGGTTTACGGATTGAATGGAAGATGAGGCATAGGTCAGTGCAACTGGTCCTGTTGCTGTCAGGCAGTGACCAGTTGCTGTGGGCAATGTGTATACGGTGAGGAGTGATAGGTAGTTCTGAGTGCCAGTGATATGCAGGCCTCATTAACGTGCAGGTGAGATTCGCATGTGAGACCATAGCCTCGGTAACAGTGAAAAGAGGCGCTTAGAGATTGACAGGAGAAATGCATTGGGCATTGGGGGATATACGTCATGGGCACTGTGGGACATGAACCTGCCTCACGCCACATCTTGGATCCCCCTCATTGTCAGTCAGGGCTCAGTGGGCCATACTCTCCACTTCCAGTCTGAAGGCTGTGTGACCAAGTCCCACTCCACAGGCAGTGCACAGGATCGAGGCTGATCCTCTGAGTGCAGTGCCAATCAGATGCTGCACTGTCCTAGCTAAGAGTTTTGGGATGAGGTGTTAAACAAAAGCCCCCTTAGCAAATGAACATCCAAATCAGGAGCAGAAATAAGCCATTCAACCCCTCCAGCCTCTTTCTCAATTCAATAAGATCATAGCTGACCCACTCATATACATCCACCTGCCAAATTCAGATTGACTTCCTTGTTCATCAAGAATTCATCTACAGGGATAGAAGTCACACAACACCAGGTTATAATCCACCAGATTTATGTGAAAGCACCTGATGAAGGGGGTACGCTCTGAAAGCTTGTGATTTCAAATAAATCTGTTGGGCTATAACCCGATGTCATGTGACTTCTGACTTTGTCCACCCCAATCTAACACCAGCACCTCCACAGCCCAGTGGAGCCCAGTCCATCACAAAAGCCAGCCTTCCATCCATTGACCCTATCTATACTTCTCATTGCCAGAGAAAAGCAACCAATATGATCAAAGACCCCTCCCACCCCAGTTGTACTCTCTTTCACCTTCTTCCGTTGACAGAAGATATAAAGGAACAGATTCAAGAACAGCTTCTTCCCACTGTTATCATACTCTAGAATGGACCTCTCAAAAATTAATTTGGAACTCTCTCTCTCTCTCCCTCTCTCTCTCTCTCTCTCTATATGCACCTTCTCTGTGGCTATAACACTGTATTTTTCATTCTGTTCTATTACTCAGATGCACTTTGTATAGCACGATTTGCCTGTGTAACACTTTTCACCGTATCTTGGTACATGTGACAACAACAAATCAACTAATCAATCAATCAGTCATCTACTTCTGCCTTAGAAATCTGGTCATCTTGCTGTATGCAACAGTGACTACATGTCAAGATCACAAAATAGGCCAGCAGGCGTACTGGGGCTGTCTGAGGTACCTATTGTATACATATGTGTGTATGTATGTATGTATATATACATATGTATAGAAATATGTATACATATATAGAAATATGTGTATGTGTAAAATGCGAAATCTTTCTCACCAGGCCACAAAGTAGCCTGTATCAATTTGTTACGTTTATGATGCTGTGTAAGGTAATTTTTTGTTGCATCTTGACCAAAACACCGTGCAACCTGCCTCAAAATGTATCTCCATTAGTTGAAAGGAACTTTGGTTGGAGCGAGCTCTGTACAGTAAATATGTGCTAAATGACTGCAAAGAGCGTAGACCGAGTGCATGAGAGAAAGAGGATTGCATAATGCTGCACACTAAGATTAGTGCGTAGTGCTGACAGAGATGAATGTTTAAGATGGTGCTTTGTAATTTTACAAATTGCCAGCATTAATTGATGTGATGACTTAGAATTAACTGCACAATAAATACGTTCAGTGAAAGTCGATGAGTAAGGCTTTCCTTATAGATGCGGCATGCTTTTTGAGAAAAGAGATTTGACTTTCTTAAGGTACTGGGCAAGCACAAGAGGAAGGGTATTCGGCCCATTGTAAACATGCTGGCCCTCACATGCCAATCCTTTCCCCTACAGACAGGCAATTCTTTCCTTTTTAAGATAACCCTGTGGAATCTCAATGACCAATTCACCTCGTTTATTTTTGGTCATGGGATGTGGGCATCACTGGCAGGACCTGTATTTAATGCCACTCCTTATTTGCCCACCGTAATAATTAAGAGTCCACCACATTGCTATGAGTCTGGAGTCACTTGTAGTTGAGACCAGGTGAGGATGGAAAATTTACCTCCCTAAAGGACATGAGTGAATCAGATGGTTATAAAAATAACAATGAACAATGGTTACATTAGTCCAACTCTTTATTCTAGATTTTATTGAATTTAAATTTTACCACTTACTATGGTGGGATTCAAACCTATGTCTCTAGAACATTATCATCATCGAAAAGTGTGCTGCTGGAAAAGCACAGCTGGTCAGGCAGCATCTGTGGAGCAGGAGAGTTGACGTTCCGGGCATAAGCCCTTCATCAGGAATCGGCTTATGCCTGAAATGTCAACTCTCCTGCTCCTCAGATTCTGCCTCATCAGCTGTGCTTTTCCAGTACCACACTCTTTGACTCTGATTTGCAGTCCTCACTTTCTCCCCAGAACATTAGTCTGGCATTCTGGATATCTAATACAATGTCACTTCCAATACACCACCACCTCAACCAATTTCTCTCTTTATGTATTCCAATCTCCACCACCCATTATGCTGACAATGCCTTTACCTCGTGTCTCTGTTACCTGTTCTGCCAATGATCTTAAATGAGATCATGAGACATGGAAGCGAAATTCGGCCATTCAACCCATCAAGTCTGTTCCATTCAATGACATTACGGTTGATCTGATAATCTTCAATTGCCCTTTTCCCCTAGAGAGAGAGAGTGTGTGAGGGAGGGCGAGGAGGAGATGGTGCACATGAGGGAGGAAGATGGAGGTAGACAGGATGACTGGGAGGGACTGATTGCGCACAAAGGCCAGAGAGGCAGAGAGTGTGTAGTGGCTGAGATTGAGTGAGGTGCACACTTCATCTCCTCTTCCCGTCTCTCAGAAACCATCTACAAAATGGGCTTTGGGATGTCCCAAAACACAGCAGGGTGGGGATTAGGGACTCAAACATAAACCTAGAACATGTGGAGACATGTGGAGTGGAGGGAGGGAGAGAAGTTGTAGAAGTCAATAGGAGGAGAGAGGATACTCTGAAAGATGGGATGGAGCTGCCAAATCACTGATGTCACGAAAGTAAAGGTCAACACCAGAATGGCCAAAAAGTAGCGGTCAGAACAATGTTCCTTTGAACGTATCAGGCTTTACAGAAGGCCGCACAGTGGAGTGTGTTTCGTTGTTTCAATCTCATCACCTATTTCAATGGCAAGTTTGGAGTTTTTAGTTTTGTTGTAGGGTGGACATGGAAAGCAAACTGAAACCTTGTAACAACACAATCCACTCTCCTGTAACAGCTACAGGGCAGTCAATCTGACTATGTGTAAAATGATTAAAATGTCAATCAGCAAGTGAAACTCTAGCCAGGCAACTATATACTTATTCAGGCACCTTCAAACATGTTAATACAGGTAGACAACCCTTAATCCGAAATCCCGAAATCCAAAAAGCTCCGAAGTCCGAAGGTTTCGGAGCTTTTTGGATGAAGACTCGCCATCTGAGGTCGTTTGGGTTGAGGTTAGGAATAGGAAAGGTGAGCTCACCCTGTTAGGAGTTTTTTACAGGCCTCCTAATAGTCCTAGAAATGTAGAAGAAAGGATTGCGAGGATGATTCAAGAGAAGAGTGAAAGTAATAGGGTGGTTGTTATGGGGGACTTTAACTTTCCTGATATTGATTGGGAAAGCTATAGCTCAGGTTCGTTAGATGGGTCAGTGTTTGTCCAATGTGTGCAGGAGGGTTTCCTGACACAAAATGTAGATAGGCCAACAAGAGGTGAGGCCATACTGGATTTGGTTCTGGGTAATGAACCAGACCAGGTGTTAGAATTAGAGGTAGGTGAGCACTTTGGGGACAGTGACCACAATCCGGTGACCTTTACTCTAGTGATGGAGAGGGATAAGTGTGCACAACAGGGCAAGAGTTATAGCTGG
>NC_057734.1:7846093-7860770 GCF_004010195.1 Chiloscyllium plagiosum | reverse complement strand
CGATTCTCCTGTTCCCTGGATGCTGCCTGACCTGCTGCGCTTTTCCAGCAACACATTTTCAGCTCTGATCTCCAGCATCTGCAGACCTCAATTTCTCCCGAGTGACAGAATAGTCTAGTGCAGAGTGACCGAGCAGAGGCTGATAGCCAAGTTTAGTACGCATAGGGATAGTCTCAACCGGGACCGTGGGTTCATGTTACATTCTAGGTGACATGCGTGCACACACACACACGTGCTCGCACACATATTCCTATAGACCCATACACACAAGCAGACCTTTTCTCATACACAAGCTCTCTCTCAAATGCACACACATACACCCCCCACACTCACACCCATGCACATACCCTCTCACAGGCTCATACCCCATCACAAACATGTACATACTTTACGAAGCTTGCACACACACAAACACACACACTCTCACATGCACTCACACTCACATGCGCACACTCACTCTGTCTCTATCTCCTGCATATGCGCAGGGCAACATTTTCACACAGAGGGTGTGTATGGAATGAGCTGCCAGAGGAAGTGGTGGAGGCTGGTACAATAGAAACATTTAAGAGGCACTTGGATGGGTATATGAATAGGAAGGGTTTGGAGGGATATGGGCCGGGTGCTGGCAGGTGGGACTAGATTGGGTTGGGATATCTGGTCGGCATGGACAGGTCGGACCGAAGGATCTGTTTCCATGCTATACATCTCTATGACTCTATGACTCTATGTCTTTTGTGAAGTTTGTTTCTCATTAACAAAGTTGTTTGGCATGCAAGCTGTTAACCCGAGTCGACACCCATTCGATGCGTGTCACTCAGATGTGACGTGAGGGACGTGGCCCAGTACTGGGAGGTCTCCATTTTGTTTCAGGGCCTGTTTTACTCACAGTAAGTCTGTTCTTTGGAAAGAATTTTTAAAATTTCACCATCAAACTGCCACTTAATCTGAAATTTGAAAAATTCTGAATTCCAAAATCCAGCTGGTGCTGAGCATTTCAAATAAAAGATTGTGCACCTATTCACCTTTAACTTTCCATTAAGAGCAAACCTTTTTCAGTCCAAAGTAGCTGGCAACAGAGTATTCTCCTCATGTTTATTTGTAAACTTAGCTAATCTGACATGGATCTCTCCCTCCATTGCAATATTTAAGATCTTCCTCTGTATAATTGATATTTCAGTAATTGATGTCTGAATTAATTGGCACTAATCCACAAACATTCATTACCTTCAGTACCAACACATAGTAGCAGCAATGTGTATTATCTGCAAGGTGCATTACAAAAATTCACCAAAGATACATAGACCTTCCTAACTCATGACCACTTCCATCCAGAAGGACAAGGACAGCAGATATGTGGATCACCACCAACTGTAAATCCTCTGCTAAACCACTCACCATCCTGATTTGGAAATATATTGTTGTACATTCAGTGTTGCTGGGTCAAAATCTTGGAATTCCCTGCCTAAGGATATTGTGCGTCTCCCTACAGCACATGCACTGCAGCAGTACAAGAAAGCAGTTCACCACCACCTTCTCAAGGGCAACTAGAGAAGGGCAATCAATATTGGCCCAGCCAGCGACTTGGAAATATATTCCTGTTCATTTACTGTGGTGGGTCAAAATCTTGGCATTCCCTTTCTGATGGCATTGTGGCTATATCTATAGTATTGGGACTGCAGTAATTCAAGAAAGCAGCTCACCACCACCTTCTCAAGGGCAAATAGGAATGGGTGATAAATGATGGCCAGCCTTTGGTGCACACATCCTACAAGAGAATTAAAACAAGCATTCCCTCATCCTGACTCAGATTCCTGAATCTCCCCAACCCACAGCAAGGTGTCAGTATCTTCACCACACAGACTGCAGCAGTTCACAAGACAGCGAGCAACTACCTTCTCAAGGACAGTTAGGAATGGTCAATAAATGCTGGTATTGTCAGCAACACTCTCATAAAAAAACACAAGAAACAGGAGCAGGAGGAAGCAATGCAATTCTTCAAACATGGCAATCCTCTGTTTCAACGCTGTGTCCCACATCCCTTATATCCAAAATGTAACTGATCTCGGAGATGCCGGTGTTGGACTGGGGTGTACAAAGTTAAAAATCACATAACACCAGGTTATAGTCCAACAGGTTTAATTGGAAGCTCACTAGCTTTCGGAAGACAATCACCTGATGAAGGAGTGTCGCTCCGAAAGCTAGTGCTTCCAATTAAACCTGTTGGACTATAACCTGGTATTGTGTGATTTTTAACTTTGTAACTGATCTCAGTCTTGAATATGCTCGATGACTATTTGAGTACCAATGGTTTTCTGAGGCAGAGAATTCCAAAGATTCATGACCCTGTAAGTGAAGAATTGTAAACTTCATCGCAGTTCAAAAATGACTGACCAGAGGACACAATCATCTTTTTTAAATATATCCACTTTATTTATCCCTCCTGACCTCCAAGTTCATCTATATATTTTCCCACAGAGGGAGCTGGGAGCTCAGGAGCTCCCTTAAGATAGAGATTGAAATAGAAAAATCTCTGAATACTGATTGTCTGAAGAAATATTGGAATGTTGTGAGAAAAAGGTGTTGAAATGAATGGTCAGCTGTGACCATACTGAATGGGGAAGTTGGGGAGGTGAATGCAGATTTGAAGAATTGAATGGTCTATCCCTGCTCCTTTGTTCCTTCCTTCTTCCTATATTCTCACTTGGAAATGAGGGTTTAATCTGAATGCCTCAAACAGTGGGTTCATTGCCATCTAGGCCCTCAGAACAATGGAGCTCCTCCCCTTCCCTCACTTCCCCTGATCCCACTCAGTGTGAAATATCGAGGCATGTTGCAATCATGTGATTTTGTTAATGCTCTGTTACCATGTTGAGGATATGCAGCCTCAGAAAGCTATGTCCCATATATGACATCTGATATCTCCCTTACAGCCAGAAGAGGATGCTTCATGTGCCAATTGTACCAGCCTCCACCACTTAGGAAGTGGTGGAGGCTGGTACAATTACAACATTTAAAAGGCACATGAATGGGTATATGAAGAGGAAGAGTTTAGAGGGATATGGGCCAAGTGCTGGCAAATGGGACTAGATTAGTTTTGGATATCTGGTCGGCATGGATGAGTTGGACCGAAGGGTCTGTTCTGTGCTCTACATCTCTATGACTCTATGACAAAAATCTATCCAGCTCGGTGTTGAGAGTTGTGATTGATCCACAGTTTTGTTGGGGGATGAGTTTCTGAGTGCACTTCACTGACAGCCACAGCGATGTCCAGTGAGGGGAATGGGGTAGATGATAGAGTGAAGGCTGAGAGGTCAAGAAGAGGTCACAGGGAAACACAGAGCTTTTTTCCCCAAAATGACAGCAATAAAAGCTCAGAGATAATAGACAAAGTTCATAGGTTCTTGTGAGTAAAGAGTTAAAATTCTTCATCTTTATAAAGCAGCTGAACATGTTGGATTATTCATTTCTTAAAGAACTGCAGAGCAAAGAATGTTTCTTTAATGGCTTTTAGTCAAATTTGAATTTATGAGCAGCAGTAAAGCAGTTCTAATAGTTTGGCTGGACGCTGGAGACCCAATTTAACACTTGGCTGAGCTAAACCATAATCCGTCTTCTACATTTATTCTAAGATCTTTATTTACTATTGTTCTTTCGTGAAGCAAAAGGATCAACTTTTTCTGGTAGACAAATAGATTTTGATTATTTCGCCCCTTTGCGGACGAAAGGTGGGCAGCTTTAATTGCTCCTTACGGATATCAGTGATGTGAGCAACAATGAGAAATTGTTTAACGAATTAAGCTTGACTGCTCTTCAAATACACCCTACACACCTTGAAGTCACTCAGGAAAATAATCTACAGGGACTGAAAGAATTTATGTTTATCACCATCCAGGGACATTAGGAAGTGACTCCCATCTGGGAATGCAAGTCAATTTTTTAACACAGGAAACTTCGCAGCCATTTTTGTGCAGAGCAAGATCCCATCTACAGTAATGAAATGAATTCCTAGACTCCCTGCTTTAGGTGTTGGTTGAGATATAATAAATGGCCAAGTTGCTGGAATGAACTCATCGGCTCTTCTTCAAAATAGTTTAATGGTTATCTTTTTCCTCCAACCTCAACCATTTGAGGAGGTAGAGATCACGTACCAAGAATCATATCCCCAACAGTGCAGCCCTCGCTCTGGTGCTGTTGTACAGTCACTAAGACTTCATCTCTCCAATTTGATAAGAACAGTAACTGGTGAGGAATTATTTCACAAATGGGACAACAAATTAGAAACACAATCCCAAGGGTTTAATTCAAATGATGGAAAAATCACAGGCTATGGAATTGTGATTTTTCAAACTGCAGTCTCTACTGGATCCCAGAATATTAGTTACATTTTTTTAAACAATTGAATGTATAAAATTGTTTATGTAACTATGGAAACGCAGGCAATGGCTCTTCACCCTCATGGATACCAGCTTTTATCTGGTATCCATGAGGGTGAAGAGCCATTCCACCAAACAGGTTAGCTGTGAGAGGCCAAGAGTTTCAAGGTAACGCTAGTTATTACACTTTCATACTGACTACAGCTATACGTGGCAATTGTATACCAGAGTCTAGATTAGTGTGGTGCTGGAAAAACACAGCAGGTCAGGCAGCATCAGAGGAGCAGAAAAATCGATGCTTCAGGCAAAAGCCCTTCATCAGGAATGAAGACAGAGAACTTTCAGGGTGGAGAGATAAATGGGAGGGGGGTGGGACTGGGGAGAAGGTAGCCAAGAGTACAGTAAGTGGATGGAGATGGGGATGAAGGTGATAGGTCAGAGAGGTGGGAGGAGCGGATAGGTGGGAAGGAAGATTGACCGGTCATGAGGATGGTGTTGAGCTGGAAGGTTGGAACTGGGATAAGGTGGGGGGAGGGGAAATGAGGAAACTTTTTCCTCAGCCCCAACACTCTCCCATTTACCTCTCCACCCCAGAGGCTCCCTGCCTTCATTCCTGATGAAGGGTTTTTGCCCGAAATGTAGATTTTCCTGCTCATCGGATGCTGCCTGACCTGCTGTGCTTTTCCAGCACCACTCTAATCTAGACTCTGATTTCCAGCATCTGCAGTACCCACTTTTACCCAATCATATACCAGGCTCTGACTTTTAGTCACACAGTGTAATAACAAAGCTATCTTGTATAAATGTTCATGTGAGATCATTTCATTGATTCCCAAGATGAGGGGTTTCTCGTATGAAGTCAGGTTAAACAGATTAGGTCGATATTCTTGGGAATCTAGAAGAATGAGGGGGAGATCAAATTGAAGTATTCAAGATGATAAAAGGAGTGGATAATATAGACGTGGAGTGGATGCTTCTTCCTGTGGGACATTCCTGGACGAGAGGTCACAGTCTTAGGGTAAGGGGAAGCAAATTTAAAACAGAGCTGAAGAGAAGCTACTTCTCCCAAAGGGTGTGAATCTATGGTGTTCACTACCACAAAGTGGGGTGGGTGCTCGGACAGTGAGTAAATTTAAGGAGGAATTAGACAGATTTTTAATTGGTCATGGGTTGAAGGGCTGTGAGAGAAGGCAGGGAAATGGGGGTAGGAGCATATCAGCCTTGATTGAATGGTGGAACAGACTTGATGGGCTGAATGGCCTAATTCTGCTCCTGTATCTTGAAAACCTATGAAATTATGTCCATGAGCTTTCTATGTATGTTTCAGAGAGTCAATTATTCAGGTGGATCTTCTAATGTGATTCTTCCAGAGTGTTCTAACCATGTCCACTCTGTGATACCTGTTCCTAGCCATGTGCAACTCCACATCATCACCACAAGGCTGCTCCAGTGGCAAATCCTCAGGGGGCAACCTTTCATGATGAGTGTTGCTAGCCTCAATGACTGAAGCAAATATCACAGCCAATAGCAATTGTTGTTTCCTGTCATGTGAGAAAAAACTATCAGTATCAGTTTGGCAAGGACAATTAATATCTGTAATCTTTGGGGTTTCACGTAAGAGAATGAAGCCTTACATGATTTTTTAAGTAATGTCATTTACAAACTCTAAACCCTAACTGAATTCTGGTCTGTATTGGGACTAATGCTTTACCACGTGTGGATAATCATTGAATAATCATCAAGGTGGTCAAGAAGACCTTGAAGGCCGAAAGACCAGTTCTGCACTATCAGCAGCCTCTCCCCTCAAGCACTGCATCCTCCCCTCCACTGTAACAGAAATGCTGCACCCCTCCTTACGTCATATCGTACTGATGAAGAGTCATCGAGACTCGAAAGATTAGCTTGCTCTCCCTCCATGGATGCTGCTTGACCTACTGTGATCTCCAGCATTTTTTTGTTTTCTGTACTGCTTCCAGCATCTGCAATAATTTGCTCCTGTATGGAGATCGGTCACAGATTAGCCATGATCCCATTGAATAGTGGAATAGGCTTGAGGAACTGAATGGCCTACTCCTTGTCCCATGTTTCTATGACATGTAATTCCAGAAGATTCCAGTAGATCTCCATGACACTGTAAAAGTTGCATTCAGAAGACATTTTTGCAATGTACTATAGTCCTCATCATCATGATCATTCTGAAGCATCGCTGTCTTGCTCTGATGCCTGGAGAAGAATTTATCAGCGTCCCATTTCTGACACAAAAGCAATGAAGTGGCTACAGAGCAACCCCAAACCAGAAGGCCAGAGACTCATCCCGAGTCTGTGCCTTAGGCCTTGTCTAAATGACCAGTTGCACTTCCACAGGAAACTACTCTCAGGTGAACATCCAGATTTTAAAAAGTCGTTTGTAAAGATTTTGTTAATAATAGATTCCAATATCTTGCTGATAATTGATTTCATGTCAGGAAAAGACTAATATTAAATCTAATCTTTACGAAGATTATTTACTGAGCTAAACATGAACAACATATATGTTAACATTCAACCAACACCACAGTTTCAATAAGGCCTTCCTTATATAAGTGGTCAAGTTAATGCCCACTCTCCGCAAATGAAAAAGTTTAACCTGTCATTAGCAACTGATGTCATATTGATGTGCCTATGGTTCCCTGCTTTCTCTTCCTCCTTTCTTGAATGCCAATGTTACATTTGCTAACTTCCAATCCACTGGGATTTTTCTATAAAAAGAACGTTTGGGAAAATCACAACAAATGCATAGACTCTCTCTGCACTTACTCCATTTTGCACCCGAGGATGTAAGACAACACATGCTGGGGATTTGTCCACTTTTAGTCCTTTAAATTTCATTAATAATTTGTTCACTTAAAACTTCACACTCTTATTAGCCTGTTTGTCACCCTCTATTTTTTGATTTATCATTTGAAACTTCTAGTCTTATTCAACTGTTCTGTCAACTCCTCACTCTTCAAGCTACTTGCTTCCATTTCTGCTCCTAAGTGACCAACATTTACTTGAGCTACTCAGTGCTTTTATATACTTGTTAAAGCTCTTACAATCCATTTATATATGCCTGCCACCTTTTTATCACTGTATGCTGATTTCTCAAACTCCCAGTTCTCAGGCATAATATTGTTCTTCACAATATGATAAACCTTTTCTATTAATCTAATACTCTCCTTAATTTCCTTGGTAAGCCACAAGTGGATCTTCTTCACTGTTGATTTTTAATAGATCATATTTTTGTTGAATGTTTTTAAGTGTATCATTAGTTTTTCCCATTACGTATTTACTGCCATACTTTTCGGTCCAATTATCCAATTAATCTTAGATAGTTCTCCCTGTATTTGTAATAAACCTGTGTTGAGTTTATGATTCTAGCTTTGTACTTGAGTATGTCACTCACAATCCTATATTGTATTTTACTGTACCATGACTCCTTCCCTCAGAGAGACTTTTACTATAAGATTGTTCATTAATTCTGCCTCATTGAACAATACATAGTTTGAAACAATGTTGACATATAGTTGATTTCAGGAAGGCAAGTAAATGCAGTTTTTACGGGTCAGTCATGATCTAATTGAATGACAGAGCAGAGCCAAAGGCCTGAATGGTCTTTTCCTGGTCCCAAGGTGAATGGCAGACTGAGTTTCCACTTGATTTCACTGTAACCAGACCAACTGAAAATCAATTCCCATTCAGAAAAGCAACAAGAAACATGTTGAATATTGTGTGAGATGAGAGAAGCCATTCATTCCACTTAACTCAACTTCCTATAGCAATTCTGTTCAGAACAGCCACCAGGCTCTTCAATTTAAAGTTGTATTTTATTAGCTTTAGTGGTGCTGCTTGAAGGATCAGGCTGCCTTGTTTATGAATTGGCCAAAGCTAACATCGTTGGTGAGAGAGGGCAGATTGTTGGATGGGCAGGCTTACACTTGCTCCTACCTTCAGTGTTTCTAGCTCCAACAGTGAATATATCAGTCCAGTGTCGGAATGTGCAAACAAATGGAGAATGGTGAAATTTGAATTCAATAACAATTTGGAATAAATTACAATTGGAGTATTATGTGCAGTTCTGGCCCCCACACTATCGGAAGGATGTGACTGCACTGGAGGGGGTGTGGAGGAGATTGGCCAGGATGGTGCTTTGGATGGAACATTTCAGAGGGGCTGGATAAGCTGGGGTTGTTTTCTTTGGAACAGAGAAGGTCAAGGGGGGGGAATCTGATGGAAGTATATAAGATTATGAGGGACATGGACAGAATGTGTAGAAAGTAGCTGTTCCACTTAGTCAAAGGAACAAGAAAGGAGGGTACAATTTTAAGGTGAAAGACAGAGGTTTTTAGAGAGGATTTGAGGAAATCTTTTTCACTCAGAGGGTGGGGGGTAGGCGTGAAACCTCACAACCTTTAAAAATATACTTGGATGAACAACTGAAATATCATAATGTACTGGCTTAGTGCAAGAAAGTGAATAGTTGTCATAAAGAGTTCACTAATGCCCTTTAGAGAAGGAAATCTGCTGTCCTTATCTGGTCTGGTTTACATGATTCCAGACCAACTGCAATGTGATGGATTCTTAACTGCCTGCTGGGCAATTAGGCATGGGCAATAAATGCTGGTTGAGCCAGAAATGCCCACGTTGCACGAATAAACAGTAAAAGTCTTGGCAAGTTTGCTTTGGCATTGTCGCTGGTCATACCAAAACTGTCAGCAGGAGCTACAGAATAAACACCCCACCTACGACACAACCCTCCCCCAACCTTGGAGACCATCCCAGTCACTGTCGGCTCTTTGCCTGGCATCACTCCCAACCTCTCAGATTACCCCAATACACCCATCTGTTTGTATTAATGAGCTCACTGAGTCACTATAAATATAGTTGTGTGCTTTTGCGTTGACAAATTGAAGTGCATTGGAAAGTTCTAATGGATTGCATTGATTCCCGTAACTTTGGGATATATTTATTCAAGGCTTTGAGTGTAGATGACCTTCAGTCAGAGACAAAGGGTCTCTTACTCACAGTTCAGATTTACAACCATCCACTGTGCTTTAATTATAGAATCAAAACACTGCTGATTGCACACATTCAGTAACAGAGGAATGCGACCTGACAAGGAGCTGATATAACCTGATGTACTTCAGTTTGGGAAGAGGGCTTTAAAAACAATTAAGTTTAAGATAACTTCAACTGGCAAAGTTGCATCATTAAACCATAAAACATAGGGACAGAAGTAGGCCATTCAGCCCATTGACTCTCTTCCGCCATTCAGTTAGATCATGGTGAGTCTGATTATTATCAATTCCACTTTCCTGTGTTTTCTGCATAACTCTCGATTCCCTTACTGATTAAAAATCTGTCTCTCTCAGTCTTAACTATACTTAATGATCCAGCCTCGACAGTCCTCTGCGGTAAAGATTTTAAAAAATTTACTACCCTCTGAGGAAGGAAATTCTCCTCATCTCTGTCTGAAATGGGTGACATCTTATTCTGAGCGGATGCCCTCTGTCACTGGACTCTCCCACATGGGGAAAGAACCTTTCCACATCTACCCCATCAAATCCCCTAAGAATCAATAAGGTTGCCTCTCATTCATCAGTAGATTGGTAGTTTCCAACCTCTGCTGTGATGGATGTTCCTTGATTCCCTTAATGATTAAAAATTGGTCTATCTCAGCCTTGAATATACTTAAAGACCCCATTCCACAGTCTTCTGGACCAAAGAACTCCAGATTCACCACTCTCTGAGAAAAAAAATAACCTCCTCATCTCTGTCGTCAATGGATAGCCCCTTATTCTAAGGATAGCTCTCTGGTCCTGGACATTTCCCACACAGGAAATAACCTTTCAGTGTCTAGCCTGTCAAGGCCCCTAAGATTCTTATATGTTTCAATAAGGTCTCCTGCCATTCTTCCAATCTCCAATGAAATACAAGCCCAACCTACATACTCTTCGTAATTGAAAATCCTTCCATATCCAATCTGGATTGCCTCCATTCTATCTTTTCTGAGATAAGAGGGCCAGAACTGTTCACAGTATTCCAGCTGTGGTCTAATCAGTGCCTCACATAGTTTTAGCATAATATGTTAACAGTATATAAGATTACAGCACATTCAAGAAAGGGCTGCATTTGGGTGGCTACAATGTCCTAGCAAGGTACTTCACAGTACCTTGCTAGGACATTGGTACTTCATCCAACCAAGGGAAATGTGACACTGAGCAGATAAATTACAGCTTGGTCAAAAAGGAAATTTAAAGGACATCTGAGAGAAACAGAAAGGGTTAACAATGGAATTCCTGAGCTTGGAATTGATTCAGCTAAAGGCACAGTCGCTAAAAGAGAGGTTAAGGAAATCAGAGAATGGATCAGAGACTATATTTGGAGGAGATCAGTGATCTTGGAGTGTTGCAGGGTTGATGGAGGGCATAGAGATAGGAAGGGTGAGGTCATTCCTGGGAAGTCTGTTCATTCATTTGCGATTTGTTTCCATTTGTCCTCTACAATGGATTCATTAGATCAGCCGTAATGCAGATAAACTGCTAAAGCTCCTAAATACTTTACAGTGTGGAAGGAGTGCTGGGTTTCTTGGATTGAATTCTCAACATCATAGTCCCAGCAGACTGGCCAGGTCATCAGGAGGTCACTGGGGCTGTTTGTTGGCACTTGTGAGGACTCAGCCACAAAACCCATGAAAGTCCAGCACAGGTCAATGATGTCATTCCAAGCCCAGATATGGTCTCTGCTCCCCAGTCGTGCACCAGCTAATGCAAGAACACACTGAGTTAATGAGGAACCTTTTACTTTCAATTGACAATGACGATCCATTGTATTTATGAAGATTGCTTCATTTTCACCGTGATGAAATATTCATGTTTAAGCTTTATTAGAGAGAAAAAGAAGGACAAATGAACTATAAGGATATGCTTCGCTGTTGATTGTCTCATCTTTCAGATGAGACATTAAGACGGATCCCTCTCAGGTGGATGTAAAAGCTCCCAAGGCACTATTTTGAAGAAAAGCAAAGGAAATCTCTCTGCTGTGCTGGTTAATATATATCCCTCAACCATCATCATTAAAAGAGATTATCTGCCCCGTTTTAAAATTGCTGTTTTATAGAACTTTGCTGTGAGCCTGATGGTTTTGCATTTCCTGTATTATAACAGTGACTACACTTCAAAACTACTTCACTGGCCATAAATCACTTTGTGATATGCTGAGGTTGCGACATAATGAAAGTTTTCATTTCCCACACATTCACTATTGGTTAAGAAGGCTTTTAGCATGTTTGTCTTCATTGCTCAGACTTTTGAGTATATGAGTTGGGACGTCATGTTGAGGTTGTACAGGACATCGGTGAGGCCCCTCCTGGAGCACTGTAGTCCTGGTGGCCCTTTTCTAGGAAGGATATTATCGAGCTGGAGAGGGTTCAGAAGAGATTTACCAGGTTGTTGCTGAGAATGGAGGATTTGAGTTATAAGGAGAGGCTAGATAGGCTGGAAATGTATTTCACTGGAGCTTAGGAGGTTGAGGGGTAACCTTATACAGGTTCATAAAAAAATCATGAGGGGTATAGATAAGGTGAATGGTAGGTGGGTTTTTTCCCCTAGGAGAGGGGATTTCAAGACTAGGAGGCATATTTTTAAGGCAAGAGGATAAAGATTTTAAAATATATGAGGGCAATCTTTTACACAGAGAGTGGTTTACTTATGGAATGAACTTCTAGAGGAAGCAGTGAATGTACATACAGTTACAACATTTAAAAGATATTTGGATAAGTTCATGAATAAGAAATGTTTGGAGGGATATGGGCCAAACGCAGGCAGGTGGGACTAGTTTAGTTTGGGATTATGGTCGACATGGACTGGTTGGACTGAAGGGTCTGTGTAACTTTATTAAAAGTTTCAGGGTCTATTCTCTTGACTGTTTTGTTTGGATTAGCCCAGTTGAAGATTAGGTGAAGGCAGGAGGGTAAATTCATAAGATCAGTTCTCTGAGCTCACAGATATGCTTATCCGGTATAAACATTGTTAATCGAAACAACCTTTTCTTTGTACCCTTGTTCTTCCTTATTTCTCGTTCCACAAGCATTAGGCATCCAATAAAATTGCACCTGATGATCCACCCTTGATGTACTCCTCTCAACAATGGAAAATACTATTTGACGAGAGGGACATTGTGTTGAGCATCATTGTGCTTTCATCCATGTGCACTTGCAAATAGGTCTAATGGACAATGACTTAAAGCAGGAACCCGGGATGATTTTTCTGCCCTCTGATCTAGGATTACTGCCATCCACTTATAATCCATTTGTCACCATTCACATTGGGATCAGATAGCTTACATCTGAGGCAATTTTGGTCTCTGCTCCACAGCATCACACCAAACAACACGCTGAATTGTTGGGAAGCCTTCTTTTATCTATAATTAACAAAGAAGTTCCATTCTATTATGAAGTGTGATGTTGTGTGGAATTTATACCAGGTAAGCCAGCAATCTGTGACGTTTGTAACATGCAAAGAACAGAGAATGCCAAGGTATTGTTACATTTTACTGCTGGAAAATACTAATTACTTCCAATACTGCCTTGGAGCAAGGTGGGGTTTATTATGAGGTTTTCAATGGATCGCGCAAAACAGTTCAAGAGTCACTGAAGAGCAGCTCAAGTGTGACAGGTACTTGGAGAGTAAGGCATTGTGTAAGGAAAACGAAGAGAGAGAGAGAAGCAAGCTCCACGGTAAGCAGCACCACTGCTGAGTTGAACACCTGAGAAGATGACTGACTTACACTGAGTCTGTCTGTTGGGACTCAGGAAGAAGTCAGAAGGCTAGTTGGATGGTTCTATGCCATTAGGGCTCAGGGAAGAAGTTCTGGGAGCTGATTGGCCACTGACTTTGGCATCACATATTTGCCAACTCAAGACGATCCGCAGGCAGGCCAATTAGGAAGGATGGGCTCACATTGCAGGTCACACTGGCCAAATAGCATTGAGAGCAGGGACACACTGTGTGTAGGGACAGGCACCTAGCTCACAGACTGGACCAGGTTGCATCTCAGGACAGCTCACATGCGGTCTTAATGCTCAACCTCTTAGCACCCATCTGCACGCTGGCAGCATTCTTGCCCTGTCTTGTCTTACCATGCCTTGCCCGTTAACACATTGGCATGTCAGTCAGAGTCAAAGACTATCAGCACTGAGGTATTGACATGCTTGTTTGCCCAGAAACAGAGACAGGCTGCTCATCAGGAGGGATCTGTGCTGGCTCGGAGAGTGGCGGCTGGTGACGTCTTGCTGTTCGACACACCAAGACATCAGACTAAGATCTACAGCAAGTGCCAGCTTTCTGTGCGCCAAAAACACTGATCATTCATTCAACCATGTCAGAAACTGGTTGGGGGCAGACCAGCAGTGAGCAAGAGAGGGTTTTTAGATGGGGTATAGCTAGAGAGAGGTCAAGTGAATGGCGTGATGGTTAAACGGGGACTGGGGTGAGAGAATGGGATTGCATGATCAAAAGAGTGTCAGTTCAGCTGACTCTGCACAGTCAGCAGTGTGGCTTAACAGTGGCTGTCCATGATTTTGCCAGTGAAGTGAGAAACTGGGTTGCTAGCTCTTGTCCTGGTGCGTGTCACCCTTTCAAAGATGACATGGTGCAAGTGATGCCAGTTTTTCGGTGGGTATCCGCGAAGTGCGAGCATTTTGAGTGCGAGAGCAGGAGCAGCAGGGGAAGTGACGATGACCAGAGGAGCATCCGGGAAGGAAAGCAGTGAGTATATAAATCAGGAAGGCGGCTAAACAGATGGCTAAGGGATTGGTGTGGGAAAGAGGGGTTCCACTTCATGTGGCATTGGCATCAGTTTTGGAACCGGGGGAATCTGTACCATTGGGATGGTCTCCACCTGAACCGATCAGGTACCAATGTTCTAGCGAAGAGGATAAATAGGGTGGTCAGTAGGACTTTAAACTTCTGAGTTGGGGGGAAGGGAAAGTGAAAGCGACAGGGAGTATGGAGTTAAATGGCAAGATAAGCAGCAGGATAGAATGTTTCCAGGCGGATTTAAAATTGAGGCAGACTGAGAATGCAGTAAAAAGCAAGGATAACTTAGGACATATGACTTCCAACATCTCTAATGATAAGGAAGTTAGCATTAAGGCACTTTACCTGAATGCTCGTAGCATACATAACAAAGCCGATGAACTAATGACACAGATAATAGTGAATGATTATGATATAGTAGGCATCACAGAGACTTGGTTACAGGGGGATCAGGACTGGCAGTTAAAC
>NC_057734.1:7803719-7843391 GCF_004010195.1 Chiloscyllium plagiosum | reverse complement strand
TGGACGCAGCCTTAGAATTAGAGGGGGTAAATTCAGGACAGAAATGCGGAGACATTTCTTCAGCCAGAGAGTGGTGGGCCTGTGGAATTCATTGCCGCAGAGTGCAGTGGAGGCTGGGACGCTAAATGTCTTCAAGGCAGAAATTGATAAATTCTTGATGTCACAAGGAATTAACGGCTACGGGGAGAATGCGGGTAAGTGGAGTTGAAATGCCCATCAGCCATGATTGAATGGCGGAGTGGACTCAATGGGCCGAATGGCCTTACTTCCGCTCCTATGTCTTATGGTCTTATGGTCTTAAGTGGTGAATTGCTCTGGCAGCGACATAAGTTTAGATGGAGATAAAATCAGATTGCAATGAGGGTGGGGTTGGTAATTAATGACTCACATTTGGTGAGAAACAGTGAGAGATCCTAGCGGTGAGAATCCTTTCAGAAAAAAACCTCGCTCAACTCACGCTTAGCCAATAAAAGCTGAGGATTCAGCTCTTTGTCTTCTTGAAGAAAATGGTTTCTGGCCCATAGCCAGATCGTAGCATAAATCTGTCAAGTCTGGTTCAGAGTCATAACAAAAGAATGTTTCATTTTCAGAGCATTCATGAATTATGCAATGTTCGAGCTCATAAGAGGGAATTGGAAGGGCAAATAAACAATACGAACACTCTCAGTTTTGGCATTTTTAGATAAATAGTCACTCCACTTGACATCTGAACTCTCTCATCACTACATTTCTGGCTCTGAATGTCTTGGTAATTTGATTGCAGTGTTGATTGTGCTATTTAAGATGTGAAGTGGCTTGTTATTGGCCAGTGATTCTATTAGGTTAACAAGATGCAAAGTGTTGGAGGTAAGTGTTTCGCAATTTAGAGAAGGGGGATTGGCTAGTTGGAGAAAATTGGCAGGAGCAGCCAAGAATGGAATTGGGATTGATAAAAAGAAATAGAAAAGCAAAGCAGAGAATACAGTAATGGAAGAATCATTCTCAATAAATACAGAGTGCGTAAGGAGAACTGAGCAATGCTTTCAGTATAATGGTACATTTTATCATCAATGTTATCATCTGTCACGTTGGCACATATGTTTCATAATGTTTACATCTGTGCATTAGTAATGTCAACAGGGAACATGCTAGGGCAACAGATATACTAACATTACAGTACTTTTCAACAGGAAAGCAATCATCCCCTGGTGACATTTTCTGACCCTCACTGACCCAGTGGCCAACAGTTCAGAGACAATGGCACTACCCTTTGGAGCTCCAAGTGCAAATCCTAGCACCTCCAGCCTTCATTCCCCACTCCCAAACCCAACTCAACCCACACAGTATCAACATTTTCTTGCTGTCTATTCTTTGGCCTCCCACCTTGACCTGGACCATTTATTTCCGTTTGTCCATTTTCTTTCCACCTTCATGAAAAAGAGGTGAATTCCAGCAACAATGCCAACTTGCACTGGGAAAAACTATCAGGTGAAGCACAGGGTGAGCTCTGATTGACATCACCAGCTACATGCTATTCCATTACATTGGAAATGACTCCCAAAGTGCTTTGAGGTTTTTCCCATGAGTGCCATAAAACGAAAATAAATTATGATTGTAAAACTTGCCCACTCATGCCATTGGCAGTCTTAGTATGTAGTTAGTCCAAAACTAGAGCGAATAGATTTAAAGTGAGCTGGGAAAGATTTAAAAGGGATGTAAGGGACAACTTTTGAATGCTGAGAGTGGTGTGTGTTTGAAACAAGATGCCAGAGGAAGTGGTGGAGGCTGGTACAATTACAACATTTAAAAAGCATCTGGATGGGTATATGAATAGGAAGGGTTTAGAGAGATATGGACCTAATGCTGGCAAATGGGGCTAGATTAATTTAGGATATCTGGTCGGCATGGATGAGTTGGACCGAAGAGTCTGTTTCTAGAGTCATAGTTCTATGACTCTATGTAGGAACACCTGGCAGGACAATGCTTGATCAAATGCAGTGAACTATTCCTCATAGCGACAATTGATCTGGCTTGGTGTCTGGGTACATCCATCATGGCAGAGGTTGAAAATCACAATGTATGAGAGGCGACCTTACTGAGACAACCAAGATTCTTAGGGGGCTTGAGAAGGTAGATGTGGAAAGTTTGTTTCTTCTTGTGGGAGAGTCTAGGAACAGATGGCATCATCTCAGAATAAGGGGTCACCCATTTCAGATAGAGATGAGGATGGAATTTCTTCCTGGAGAGAGTAGAGGATCTGTGGAATTATTTACCACAGAGGGCTGCTGAGGCTGGGCGATTAAGCATATTCAAGGATAAGATACACAGATTTTTAATCAGTAAGATGATCAGGGGTTATATGGAAAAGAAAGGAAGGCGGAGTTGAGGTTTATCAGATCAACCATTACCCCACTGAATGGTGATGCAGACCCAATGGGCTGAGTGGCCTCCTTCCGCTGCTATGTTTCATGGTCTTAAGATGTTGATTTGGCTTGTGGCTGTGGAGTGGATTCAGAGCCTTGATTTGGGGCTGAGATTGAGTCTCTGTTCTGGCAAAACATCCCCTGTATAAACTATTCCTTACCAAACAGACAGTTGACACGTCAGGAGTAATCCCACCATGTAGACATTATTGCACGTGGCCCTGCCGTTCACTTCCAGTGTATCGAAGCTCATTGAACCCGAACAAACAGCCTCACAATATAGAACAAAACCGAACTAGCATTTCAGTTCAGTGACTTGTTGCCTCCAATAGTGGTGCATCTTCCATTAGTTAAAGGGATCAGCACTGTTCACATTATGCTGGCTGTGGTCTGACCGTTGTCTTGTGTTACCACCTACAAAATTACAATGTACCCAACAACAAGCTGAGTTTAAGTAGCTATGACATTCTGCAAAGTTTTTGTTACTGAGTGAAATGTGACTACAAAAGCAGGTATTAATGCAGATGATGATTGAAGATCAATTCGGATTCAGATCAAAGTTCCATATTCATTGACTGAAATTGATGTCATTTAGATAGAAGCCTGCTGAATCCATAGACTATTTCATGAGTAGGTGCACAAACCATAAGACCATGAGATATCGGAGCAGAATTAGAACATTCAGCCCATCAATGGGTTCAGAGAGATTGAACAGGATGTTGCCGGGTTTGGAAGGTTTGAGTTACAAAGAAAGGCTGGATAGGCTGGAACATTTTTTTCACTGGAGCATAGGAGGTTGAGAGGCAACCTTATAGAAGTTTATAAAATAATGAGAGGTACAGGTAGAGTTAATGGTAGCTGTTTCTTCCCTAGGATGGGGAATTTCAAGACTAGGGGACACATTTTTAAGGTGAGAGGGGAGAAATTTTAAAAAGATGGTAGAAGCAAATCCTTTACACAGAGGATGGTTTGTGTGTGGAACGAACTCCCTGAGGAAGTGGTGGATATGGGTACAATTATGACATTTAAAAGACATTTAGTTAATTACATGAATAGGAAACGTTTGCAGGGATATGGACAAGGAGCAGGTAGGTGGGACTAGTCTAATTTGGGATTATGGTTGGCATGGACTGGTTAGACCGAAAGGTTTGTTTCTGTGCTGTCTGACTCAATGGCTCTAGACATTCGATCCTGGCTAATATGTTTCTCAAACTCATTCTCCTGCCTTCTCCCTGTAACCCTTGATCCCCTTACCAATCAAGAACCATCTATCTTTGTCTTAAAAACACTCAATGGCTTGGCCTCCACAGCTTTCTGCAGCAATGAGTTCCACAGATTCCCCACCCTCTGGCTGAAGTAATTCTTCCTCATCATAGTAAAGGGCCCATTTTGTAATTTGTTAAGTGTGGAGATCGCAAACAGAATTGGTGATCACACCTAGCCACATGGAAGATTTCCAGAAAGATTTGCTTGAGAAACCCAAGAGCTGTAAGTTTCAAAGGACTACTGACAGATGGATATAATGGATGTAGGTTTGCTCGCTGAGCTGGAAGTTTCATTTTTTAATGGATATAATTACAAAGAGATCACAAGTCACAAAGCTTACAGGTCCTAACCTGATGGCTGATACAATTACTGTAACAAGCAAACATACCAAGGTCATGTGGTATATTCCGCATTCACCAAGAAAATGCCCTGCCTGCAATCAACTTTGCAAGGCAAGTGGCAGGAAGGCTCTTGGCAGAAACAGTTTAGTGGGACAAAAGGTGATGTAGCTTCAAAAAGCCATGTACTGACCCAAACTGACTGCAATAGGGAATTTTGGCAAGCTACAATAAAGATCATCTGGTCTCCCACCAGAGGCATATGCATGAAGTAATCAACAAACCAAAATCTGACGGTTTTTATGATTAGACAAAGATTGGTCAACACACGTTTTACAATATTAATCTCATGGAAGTCATCGATGTCGTCACCCTGCCTGAAGTGTTTACAAATATTCAAATATTGAGAAAAATGATGACTGATGATTATTGACTAAGGCAAATGCCAATATACTGTCTCTGAAACTTCTAAAAATAAATGAACCAAAGGCATGGGAAGCCATGATGAAACCTACAAATGTATAACTTTCAATGTATGACAGTTCACCCATTGCCTGTGCAAGCTCAATGGTGCTGGAGTGCAAGGACTCTGTGTCTGGAGATTAAACTGATTTATATTACAGACACTGCCGGACCACCATCTGCAGGTCTACCAGCATGTCAGATCTGATGCTAACCACAATTCATGGAATCAGTTGGACATGAAATGTAACTGCAGGAGGCTAGTCAAGAAACATTTGCAGAACTGAACATGAAGGTAGAACAGAATACCACTTTTCTTTCTGAATGATGAAGCTATAATCTTAGCTCACAAAGATGAATCTGAAAGAAAAAGAAAGGAAACTGAATGTCAAGGTCTGTATTGTCAATTCAATGCAAATATTGTTGTTTTATGCAAGTATCTATCTATAATTCACACACAAAACAGATCAAGCAATAGAAAAAAAATCAGTAAATGCAAAAAAAAATCTGAACCACTCAGGACAGTTTGAAGAATGAAAGCAGTCAGTGGCTAATCTGGATCAAAACTTACCTCTGTTGCATCAGAATAAGCAAATTCTGGGAACCAATTAATTGAAACATGAAGGATAATCTTTACAACACAAACAGGAAAGACAAGTGATATCGCTGATGATGATGGCAATCTCTGTCATCTCCACGCAAAGTCACCATTAAGAGATTTGGATAAATCAGCAAATTACTTATCCATTATAGACACTCACAGACTTACTTGTTGCAAATAGTTAAACTCGCTGCTTGAAAGGAGGGGATGTTTTGTGCGCACCTTGTCTTTAAGAGACTTCACCTTAACGGATTTCAAGTGCTGTGCACAAACAATGTTGTGACTTTGTCTGTCAGTTAGTCTGCTTTGGCTTTGCAAGCTGCACACTTAGAAATCAGTTGGTTGTTAGTAATGTCAGCTTCGTAGTTTATAATGTATTCACTGTTTTAAATGAACTAACCCAAGGAGTTAATCAATTCTCAATGATCGTTTGAATTTTAGACCATTGTCACTAATTTAGGCAAAAGTGAGGACTGCAGATGCTGGAAATCAGAGTCTGGATTAGAGTGGTGCTGGAGAAGCACAGCCGGTCAGTCAGCATCCGAGGAGCAGGAAAATCGACATTTCAGGCAAAAGCCCTTCCTCAGGACTGAAGGCAGGAAGCCTCTGGGGTGGAGAGATAAATGGGAAGGTGGGGGGGAGGGGAAATGAGGTCACTGGTGAAGTCCACATTGATGCCCTGGGCTGAAGTGTTCTGAGGCAGAAGATGAGGCGTTCTTCCTCCAGGCTTCGGGTGGTGAGGGAGTGGAGGTGGAGGAGGCCCAGGACCTGCATGTCCTCAGCAGAGTGGGAGGAGGAGTTGAAATGTTGGGCCACGGGGCGGTGGGGTTGATTGGTGCGGGTGTCCCGGAGACCTTCTCTCAAGCCTCACCCCCCCTCCCATTTTTCTCTCCACCCCAGAGGCTTCCTGCCTTCAGTCTGATGAAGGGCTTTTGCCTGAAACGTCGATTTTCCTGCTCATTGTTACTAATATGTCAGATCCACCATTATAGATTACTCTTGTTCTGAAGACAGATTTTTTCCTAACTCCTTCTAAGGACACCTCTCCACCTATTCCTTTGCTACAGGCAATTTTAGTTTCTGGCATCTTAATAAAGCCCATCTAGAGAATAATTCTGAACATTAAAACAAACAGAAATGATGGAAATACTAAGTAGATCAGGCAGCATTTGCAAAGAGTCAACTGTTTCAGACTGATGAGATTTCACCAGAATTGGAAAGATGAGCAGCTATTACACACCGAGGAAGAAGTGATGCAGAAAGTCAGTAAGGTGGTCTCTGTTACTGTGCTACACAAGATGGTGGAAGTCAAAGAGTGACCATAAGGTAGTCATTTGTAGAATTCCCTGCATTATTAGGTTTCTATTTTGAATTTCCAGCATCCACAATATTTTGCTTTTGTATTCAAATTTGAATGGGAATCAAAGTGGATGGTGTTGTTTTAACTTTTGCGCTATTGGGTTTGTGTGGGGTGGTGGGATGCATCAACTATCTAGAGATATAAACATGAAATCCAGTTAAAATTGGTTCTTACTCGCTGTTAGAAAATTGGAATATGCAAACATAAAAGTGAGGGGCGGAAATAGACCATTTGTCCCACCTGTCCTGCTCCTCCATTGGATAAGACGATGGCCAATCTGACTGCGACATCAATTCCATATTTTCACCAACAACCAATAATGTTTGTCTCCCTTGTTAGTCAGGTATCTATCTAGCTGCACCTTATAAATATGCAATTACTGCCTTCATCACTTTCTGGGGGAAAGCTTCCATAGACTCTCAACCCTCTGAAAGAAAAACATTATTCTCATCTGAGTCACTGAGTCATACAGCACGGAAACAGTCCATGCCGACCATTATCCCAAATTAAACTAGTCCCATCTGCCTGCGTTTGGCCCATATCCCTCCAAACGTTTCTTATTCATGTACTTATCCAAATATCTTTTAAATATTGTAACTGTACCTGCATCCAACACTTCCTCTGAAAGTTCATTCCACACACAAATCCCCACTCTCTGTGTAAAAAAATTGCCCCTCATGACTATTTTAAATCTTGCTCCTTTCATCTTGAAAATATGCCCCCTAGTCTTGAAATCCCCCACTCTATGGAAAAGACACCTGCCATTCACCTTATATCAATACCCCTCATGATTTTATAAACCTCTAATGTCACCCCTCAATCTCCTAACTCTAGTGAAAAAGAATCCCAACATAATTCAGCCTCTCCCAATAACCCAAACCCTTCATTCCCAACGACATCCAAGTAAATCTCTTCTGAATCCTCTCCAGGTTAATAAGATTCTTAAGTGTCTTAAGAATCCAAAGTGGGAGATCTGACATTCCTTAATGCACGAAATGTCGACTCTCCTGCTCCTCGGATGCTACCTGACCTGCTGTGCTTTTCCAACACCACACTTTTTGACCCTTACTCTCCAGCATCTACAGTCCTCACTTCCACCTACTTCCAGTTTCTCCGATCAGGAGGCACATTGTAAAAAAAATAAGATTTTGCCCAAAGTTAAAAATCACACAATACCAGGTTATAGTCCAACAGGTTTAATTGGAAGCAGTAGCTTTCAGAGTGCCTTTTTTGGCTGATTGCAAGTTGCATTCCATGTTTGGAGCGATTCTCACCATATCTTCCCAAACTCACCTCATTAACTACCTATCTAGCCCTTCGGTGTCCTTCATGTCCCGATTCTATCCACATGTTAATGTGCACCGTTTCCAGAACAAATCATCACTCTGTGGATATCTGCCAAAGAAACAGGATCTTTGACAGGCCGCTGTGCACCCAGGTAAATATTGGCAATCTGGCCATTCCCCTTACCAGGAATGTCAAAAAAACCACACAACACATAATCAGCATGACTGACCCTCCCTCAAACATCTAACACATTCCCTCAGCCTAGTCGTGGTTTAACCATTAGGCCCCACACTGAGGCCAGAGAGTTTTAAAATGCTGAATAGAATAGCCAATGGGCCTTATGGAAGTAACTCTGGCTTTGGAGGAGGACCCTTCACTCGGCAGTTCTAAAGACAGGAACACTGTACTTAGCAGCGAGGGTGAACTAGGAGATTGTAAGAGGGAGATAGCAGGTGGCTACAATACAGATCTCAGCTAAGCACAACTGAAGAGAAACAAATGTCTTTTTATGCAGAAAAGTCAGTGTTTGAACTCATGAACTTTGAAAGGAATAAAAATGTAAAACCCACATGCATGGATAGCTGCATAAGGACTGTTATTGATATGTTGGTAAATTGTTGAACAGGTCATGTTATAGTTGTGACCTATCCCTTTCCCTGGAAGTGTAAAATGAACATTGCAGAAAGATGAGGTGCTAATCCTTGAGATAGAATATGTAACAGTCGAGAGTGGACTGAGGGCAAAGAGGTCTGTGTGAAAGTTGGATGGAAAACCAAAATTATGAGCAACTGGAAACACAGGGTCACAACTGTGAATTGATGAGAGGTGTCCAGTGAAACTGCCTGCATTATGTCTTCCTAGCGTGCAGGAAACTACACCTTGAGCAAAGAATGCACTGTACAAAGTTGGAAGAGAAACAAGATCATGTCAAGCAACTGGACTGTGATTCACAAGAGCCATATAAATCTGTAAGTAAGGCCACATGAGATCTACTACGTTTTCAATCTGTACAGTTATGTTTATTGCAAAATAAAGTGGAAACAGAGAAAAAAATAACACACTGCAGAGGGGATTTAGCAGTGATCGCTGACAGGTACTATCTGAGCAGAGGCACAAGAAATTAGGGTAACAAATAAGATTTTATGAGTCTGTCAGCTCATATTGGTGTATATGATGAATCCTTACAATATCCTTGACAGACCCTTCTTATTTACAAAAGGAAGCATTGCCTTTAAATGTATTTAGCAGTTTTGCATATATACATTGCATGGAAAATTGGATGTGGGCCAGAGTGCTTTTTGTGTGACGTTTTTCTGCTCAAGTAGACTTAATTCAAAATCTCAAGCTGCGCTCACTGCAAGTCCTAATGCCCGTAAACACTAACGGACTAAATTTCTTCTCCAGTCTTTACTACTCAAACCATCAATGTTTAAACAGACCAGTCACTTATTTTGACAGCTAAGTAGTTGAATAACATCAAAGTTGTTGATTACACTGCTTTACAGACTCCTTTAATTTTGGACAGAAATGACTGAGCTCATTCATTGGTTCGCACCTGATTAAAGTGCACTGAGTATACGACCAAGCCAAAGTAAACAAAAACATTTCTTTTCCTGTTTCTTTACAAAATCCTTACATTTCCTACTAACTGATGTAGGGTTCCAGCTTGCACTGAGTGCTGATTGCGATTTGAATAGTGTTACAGGAGTTTTGATCCAGTTGGGAATCATTGACATTTAAAGAGAAATCCAGATACCTAGGGCAGAATCTTCCCAGCCCCTGAACAACGTGGGTCATGGTGAGAAATTTGGGAACATCAAAGGAAATGCCGAGTGAGGAACTTCCCAACGTTGAGCCCAAAAAAGCTGGATTTTCCAATAAGATCCTGGTTATTGGGATTCTTGGCAGTGAGCAGCGAGGAGTCTTTAAATAGGGGGATTATCACAAAATGTCAGCTCATTGCAATCTCATCTTGCCTCAGTAATATGAAGACTTCCATTCTCTCAACTGCCAGCTGGAAACTAGACACCAGGCATTCCTGACAGGAGACTGTGGGTGGGTAATTGGTTAATCCATCTAGGTCCTTGTTCCTCTGCACCTCCACTTTGGACACCTTGCATCAACATCTTAGGGCATACTCCATGGGCAGGGACCACATGCACTGCACCATGTACTAGCCTCACTGTAACACCATGGCACATCTCCAGTCCATCTACAATGCGCTTCTGCACCTCAGTGGTGTGGACTTTGGCATGACAATCTCTCATTGCAAGGCTGCTGTAAAGACTATTTGCTCACAGGGACAGGCACCCAGCTCACAGACTGGACCTAGGAGAATCTCAGGGCTGCCCTCCTGGCACCCGTCCACTTGGCACCTGCCTGGATGCTCACAGCATCCCAGCCTTGCCCCCTCAGTCAGATCTTGCAGGCTCACAGTACTTCTGTCTTGCCTTGCTGTTTAGTGCAGACAGAGAGCCAGGTAGCTGGTCGTAGTTGTCAGCAGTGATCATTCAAGGGGGTGGACTTGCTGTTGCTGTATGGCACCTTCCCTACTCAATGTCATACCTACAACATTAGGTATAGGTAACAGTGCCTCAACCATGTTTTACAGTCGAATGGGAGCAGTCCTCAGTCAAATCACGTTAGCAAATACAGTTATGTGGAACTTACGGTTTAATTCTCCTCAATTTCAGCTATTCTCAGAGGTAAAACCTTCATTCATCATCTCTTGGTTGTAGATGTCTCAATCCATGTTAATGTTGTAATACTTTCAAGCCAATCTACTGATTGTTTTCTTTGCCACCAGATCCATGGAGGACCACTGTAGATTCTTCTATTATTTTCAAAGAAGGCAATCTTCAAGCTGTTTCCTTCATAAAATTAAGCCTCTCATGGGGAATGAAAACATTAGTATTTTACTCTGCTTATGGTGCAGGCCCAGCTATCGATTGTTGAAGCTATCTTCTATTTGGTGGCAAACTGCAGCAGGTCCAAACTGAATCCAGACTCTATCACCAAGCACCCAGATAAATTGAAAACAGATCTTCCTAAGCTCCATCCAGCACTATGATAGCACGGCCTGCTCTATGGTGTTAAGCCACCTTCAGAATAATGATCCCTCACTTACAATGTGATCTTTCAATTATGAAATAAGTGGCATTTGCAACTACCCAGCGTTTACAAAGTACTTTTAAACTAATTAAGAATCTCAGAATTTTACAGTACAGAAGGGGGTAATTCAATCCATCTTATCTGTACTGGCTTCAGAAAGAGCTACCCGGCTAGTCCCAGTCTCCAGCCATATCTCCATAATCCGCTAACTTCATCACTTTCAAATACAAATCCAGTTCTCTTTTGAAACCTCCTATGGAATCATCCTCCACCACTTTCCCAGGCAGTGCATTCTGAATCCTAATGATTCTCTGGGTGAAGAAGCTTCTGCTCATCTCCCTCTTAGCTCTCTTGCTGACAATCTTGGAATTATGGAGTCACTGACATACCCACTAGTGGAAACCGAATTGCAATAACTCCAGAGTCCAGGATCCCATCACCAAGTCACCCTTTATTCACACATAAACAGTCCTTGACCATAGTACTGCCTCATACCAAGTCAGGCGCCAGATAGTCAGTATCCCTGACAGTCAACCATTTTATGTCAGCCAGACCCCCTGATTCATCCAGATTAACAGCCTCAATCAAGAAACTCATATTCTATAATGTCCAGCTGGCTGAAATCATTACAATCAACGCAAGAATATCCTTCTCTAACTTGTCAAAATTGTTCATAAGTTTGAACGCCTCAATAAGATCACCTATTAATCTTGCTCCAAGGAGAATAAGCCCAATCTCTTGAATCTATCCTTGTATCCAAAATCCTTCATTCTTGGTATCATTCTAGTAAATCTCCTTCGCCCTGTCTCCAGGGCTTTAACATCCTTCTGTAAATGAGCTGCCCAGAATTGGACACAATACTCCAAATGTGGTCTAACCAATGATTTGCAGAGCTGTTCGCATCACTTCCTTGCTTTTATACTCTATGCCTCTAGTTTAAAAACCCAAGGATCTATAAGCCTTCTTAACAACTTTTTTATCTTGCCTGTCTACCTCTAACCCCCAAACAAAACATCTTTCTGCAATGTTATTAATACAAACAGTGCAGACATCCTATCTCCAATTCTAGTGGTTTTATGATTTTACCTTTCTAGCAGTCAATATGTTCTTTGAGTATAATGGGCTCCAAAATTAATTTTGATTGCATTTAGACTATTTTCCACAATTAAACTTTAATTCCTCAAACTGAACAATTACACGCTAAATCACATGAAGCATGAACTGGATATTCACAACTGCAGTCAGACCAGAGTAGGAAGGTGGAGGAAAGAGATGAGTATTGTTAAAAAAAAGCTATCCTATTATGACTGTCATTATGCACAGCAGACAGATTCCAATAATGCTTTACGATGTGGGAGTTGTTACGGCGTACAGCTTTATGAAATGCTCTCAGTCCATCGTATGGGTGAAGTTTAGGTGAACTGTTATTTTAAATGAATGGAAAAATCAGAAAAATTCAGTTTCGAGTATTTGAACTCACCCATCTGATTTTTCTCATCCCACATCCTGGTTGCAATAACATGCCAACTCTCCAACTCAGATTTAAATATCTCTAAGGTGTTTCCTCCCATTGCATTTTGGTAAATCAGGACAGAACTTATACACTTAATGGTAGGGTCCTGGGGAGTGTTGCCGAACAAAGAAACCTTCGGGTGCAGGTTCATAGTTTGTGAAAGTGGAATGACAAATAGACTAGGCAGTAAAGAAGGCATTTGGTACACTTGCCTTCATTGGTCAGTGCATTTAGTAAAGGAGTTGGGAGGTCATGTTGCACATGTACAGGTCATTGGTTCGGCCACTTTTGAAATACTGCATACACTTTTGTTATAGGAAAGATGTTGTTAAACTTGAAAAGGTGCAGAAAAGATTGACAAGGATGTTGGAGGATTTAAGCCAAAGGGAGAGGTTGAATAGGCTGAGGCTGTTTTCCCTGGAGTGTCAGAGGCTGAGGGGTGACATTATAGAGGTTTATAGAATCATGAGGGGCACGGATAGGGTAAATAGACAAGGTCTTTCTCCCATGATAAAGAAGTTCAATATTGGAGGGCATAGGTTTGAGGTAAGAGCAGAAAGATATAAAAGGGACCTAAAGGGCAATTTTTCTCATGCAGATGGTGATACGAGTATGGAATGAGCAGCCAGAGGAAGTGGTGGAAACTGGTACAATTACATTTAAAAGGCATCTGGATGGCTACATGAATAGGAAGGGTTTAGAGGATTATGGATAAAATGCTAGCAAATGGGAATAGATTAATTTAGGATATCTGGCCACATTGACAAATTGGACCAAAGGGCTGTGCTGAACATCTCTATGACTCTGTGACTCTATGCAACATAGTTTGGACACATTATGCTTGCACTTGTGAAACTGGATGTTCTTCACAATCCAAGATGATGCAAATAATTCCACACGTTCACTATCAAGCTTTATAGAAACCCTTGTGGTAATACTGAAAGGACAGGTAAATACTTCAAATAGAATGAGGTGACATTAAGGTTACTCCTGCTTTCATTTAAAGATAGTGGTGTTATTTGATTGTACAGAACTTCGACATTGCTGATAAATTACATTTTATTTGTCTTGGCAATGCCTTGACCAATCTAAGTTAAACTGTTTCGTTTATATTTAAATAAAGATTGGCAGTTAACTGCCAGTCATTATGTAACTTGTACATTCTCCATGGCAACAAATCTACCAATCAGAATCCACTTGACAACCAAATCGGCACTCTCGTCCCATACAGAATAAAATATTGTTGCCCTTTATATTCAATAGTTTTGTCAATTGTTCTGATGAGTGCAAGACAGAAAGGTTCAACAAATACATCCTTTTTGTCGTGATAATCAAGAGAGATTGAACAACAACAACTTGGATTTATATAGTATATTTTACGTGGAAAATGACCCAACAGTGTTTCACAGGAGCATTATCAAACAAATGTTGACACTAGATGTATCTCTTTCACCCACCCCAATATTTCGTGATGTAGCTGAAAGCCACATTTGCCTGATTATACAGTTTGGATGAAGTCACATGACACCAGGTTATAGTCCAGCAGGTTTAATGGAAATCACAAGCTTTTGGAGCACTGCCACTTCGCCAAGTGAAGTGAGAGAGAAATACACAGATACAACATTTATAGGGAGAGAGATCAAAGGGAGGGAGATCAAAGGAAGAGAGATCAAAGGGAGAGAGATCAAAAGATCATAAAAATGGTGGGAATGGAGTGTCAAATAAAAAGTCTCTGCAGGTAATCAAAAGTGTCAGACGGTGTAAATAAAGTGTCAACAGTGTCAACAGCTGAAAAAACATGCAAAGAAATGACCGATAATCTGATTAAATTTTGTGTCTATGTATTTCTCTCTCATTTCACCTGACAAAGCAGCAACGCTCCGAAAGCTTGTGATTTTAAATACACCTGTTGGACTATAACCTGGTGTCGTGTGACTTTTGACTTGTCCACTCCAGTCACCGCCACGTCACACCTTAAATAAAGATGAACCTGATTATCAACATCAGTAATCATGTTTGAAATGTTGAAATATATATATGATGAATGGTTTGTGTAAAGGGCATTTTGAAAGGTGTATAATGATGTACAACAAACCTGTCACTGGACCTGAAACATTAACTGATTTCTCTCCACAAATGACAGACCTGCTGAGCTCTTCCAACAATTGTGGTTTTTATTACAACAAGCCTGTGTTTACATATAGCCTAAAATCATTGTGACTTTGACATGCACCAAACTATAAAGGAGTGTTGGAAGCAGCTGGAGTCTGACAGGATTTTTACAAGTCATCTACTTTCCTGGCAATTTCAAATGTGGGATGTTTATATGGATTCCTATACTCAAACTGTCAAAACTGATATTAGCTGCAAAATTTACAGAGAATTGCAGCTGTCCACAGTGATCTTTAGAATTACAAATCTGACTGCACTGTGAGCAACAGTGTCATGACTTTGATGTTTTTATTAACAGGATTCAACAACTCTAGGTTTCTGTTGGCCTTGATTTGATTTCAATAATGCAATGATCACAATGTCAGATATTAAAGTCAGGATGTGTAAGGAATGCAACATCAGTATCCGGATTATCATTATATGCAAGCTTTCTGTAAGTTGTGGAAATGGCAATGTTAAGTTCTTGAACTGCTGTGCTAATTCTTTTCATTGTATTCAGAGGAACCTTGATTATCCAGCATTTGATTATCCAAATTTCGGAGTACCCGAACAAGGTCACAAGGTCCTGATGCTTGGCTAAACTGTGTTATCCGGCATTCGATTATCTGGAATTCAATTAACCGAATGAAATATTCCCCTCCCGTATCCTTTGGATAATCGAGGTTCCTCTGTATATCTCAGAATTATACAGAAATGGTACTAGTTTCTACATGTTGTTGTGGAGCAGACCAGAACCACTCAGAATGTTTTAAGGAGGTAGCCTAGACTCTAACTTTTCTTATTTTAAGCCAAATGTTGTAGGTTAATCTTCCCTGTTGCAGGATGAACCTCCGAGGTCCATGCTAAGCATGTGCAGAGTGACTGCATCAGCTCAGAGGGTCATTGGGCCTGGTTGCCACACCATTCAGGCTGCTCTCCCACCAGCCACAATGACGTCTCCTGTGGATCTTTGTATAGCCAATAGCTTTCACTGAGCGAGACCTCAGTCCCTGGGATTTCGATTCCTAAGGAAGGCTGAGCGGTGGTTTTGCCTTGGCCTGATTGGCATTTCTTTCAGAGCTTCCATGGAAAGGTCAATGCAAGTCTCTTGCTAGCTTGCCAGCTGATGGACAAGACCCTGACAACCCTGCAAGTTTCCATCCCAAGCCTCTATATGAAGTTTGAACCTGCAACAGTCTGACGAGGAGACAAAAATGTTATCAGCTCCATCACAGAGAACAAACAACCAGGATGGGAGGATCTGTACCAAGATCATTTTAATCAATCAACCGTGACCCATTAAAGGAAGTTGGAAAGAAGAATAGCAACTGACATACAATGTAAATGCGGAACAATTTACTTTTGACAAATGACAAGGCCATGGTAGTAATTGAAACACACCAGCAGAAACAGAACTGGAACATAATTGTAAAAAATACAACACAAAAAAAGCAAGACAGGGTAGTTTGAATAAAGAAACTCAAACATCTCCATCTGGGACCTTGGAAAAATCAATCAACCATTGAGACTATATACAAAACCAGCAAGTGAAAATAAGATCGAGTAATGCTAAAATAAAAGATGCATTTGATCGAAGCTTTTCAACTTGCACTTATCAGGGCTGTTTACAAGGAATATCAAACTAAAAGGAAACCAACAGTTATACTGCTGAGAAGCAAATGCTGGTTAGTTGGCATTCAGACTCTGATTAGTGGAGGCATTACCACTGAGACTACACTGGTTAATGATGACTGAAAGTTAACTGCCAAGCTTTGTTTAAATTTTAAACTAAGTGGGTTGACTTTGATTGGTCTAACCATTACCTGAGAAGTGAGGCAGAGAATGACTGTCTCCTATTTTGTTGAGTTGAAACAGATGTGGTCTATATACATGATATTTAGAACAGGGCCCTGTGTATTATGTATGTAACTTCCAGAACACACAAGTACGCCACACCATGAGCCTGATATAGACTCTACAAATTCTGTATGACCGAAGAAAGATAGGGACTATTACAGGTGCTTCAACAGTAGCAATCTTCTTTCCCTGTTCAAAGTCTAATCACATCATGTAATTGATTGGACATTTTCAATACTAACAATATTCAGGCCTCCCTCTTCAATTAAGTGAGTACTCAAGTGATACCATAGCATAGTGGCCACAAGCAGTAACATGAATCAAGCAGAACAAGAAATCTTGTTTTTCAAGTGCGGTCTTCAGTGATTGGAGACAACAGATAATTCTGAATGTAGTGTCATTTGTTCAAATGAGAGTATGTTTGAAAATTATAGGCTTGGTTACAGTATGGGAGGTGGGTCCATCCACAACTATGATGCTTCTCTATGTTAGCAATCTTACTGGTCCCATTCCCCTATCTTTCTCTGTAGACCTACAATTTCTTTTCCCTTCAGGGGCTTATCCATGTTTAAGCAAGTCGGAGAGACCAACCAATTTGTAGCAACCAACCAACCTAGCTGAAACCTTCATATGGTGAAGTTAACCTCCAGACAGTAGGTAGCCTCTGTTGGATCACCAGTTTTATTAATTCACAAATTTTGCATAACCATTGTCAAACCACTTACTCCTGGATCTCCCTGGAGTTGTCACCTGGCCTTCCCACAGAGGATAACTCCAGACCCCTTTAATTTGATGTATATTAAGAATGGGAATTCTTGAAGAATTTCTGCACTCCTGCCCCTGGTTGACTGAATTGGAGAATCTAATACTATGGTTATTGGGTCATAAGATGTGAGTTCAAGCCCTGGTCCAGAGACATGGGCTAGACTGACAATTCAGTGTTAATGAGGGAGTGCTATACTACTGCAAGTGCAATATTTAAGATGAGACATTAAATAAGTATAACATAGGAGAGTCAATCTACTTTAGCAGAAAGAATTAAAATGAAACAAAGTACCTAAGTGCTAAGAGGCTGCAGAGTTCTGAAATGCAGGCGTGTCTGGATGTTCTACTGCATGAATCAAAGAAGGTTAGTGTGCAGGTGCAGCAAGTAACCAGGAAAACCAATAGAATGTTCTGAGACTGCAGCCCTTTGGTCCCTGGGACTATGGCAACTTTCTTTATTGTGAGGGGAACTGAATGCAAGAGTGGAGAGGCTGTGCTTCAGTTATATAGGGCATTAGTGAGACTGTACCTGGACCACTGTATACTGTACTGGCCACGATACTTAACGGAGGATGTTAATACATTGGAAGCAGTTTAGAGAAGGTTTATTAGACTAATACCTGGAATGAACAGATTGCCTTATGAGGAAAGGCTTGACAGGTTAGGCCTTAATTATCTGAAGTTTAGAAGAGTCTGAGGTGACTTAATTTAAACATTTGAGATCCTGAATGGACTTGACCAGATGGATGTGGAAAGGAAGTTTCCTCTTGTGGGAGAATCTAGAACTAGGGGTCATAGATTAAGAGTAAGGGGTTGCCCATTTAAGACAGAGATGGGAAAAAGAAATTCTCACAGAGGGCTAGGAGCCTTTGGAATTCCTCAAAACGAGGAGGAAATGGCTTAGTGGCATAATCGCTGGACCAATAATCCAGAACTCTGGGCCTCAAGTTCAATTTCTGCCGGGGCAAATAGTTGAAATAACCAGAGGTGCTCACACTTCAGGACTCAATAAACAAAAAAGCAGTAGATTCAGCATCTTTAAATATTTTTAGGGCAGAAGTAAGTTACTAAGGGGAATGAAAGATTATCAGGGAGGTGTAGGAATACAGAACAACCTCGGTTATCCGAACATCAATGGACACAGTGTTCTGACTGTGGTCTCACCAAAGGTCTATGCAGCTCCAAAACTCTATGCCTTGATTGATACAAGCATGTGTTCCAAATGTCTTTTTCACTCTACTGACATGCCCTTCCACCTCCAGAGATCCATGAACAAACACGCCAAGGATCCTTTGTTCCACAGAACTTCCTAGTGTCATGTCATTCATTGAATACCTCCTTGTCAAATTACTCCTTCTAAAGTGTATCACCTCACACATTTCTGGGTTAAATTCCATCTGCCACTTACCTGCCCATTTGGCCATAACATTTATATCTTCTTGTAGCTCAAGACACTCAACCTCACTGTTAACCACACAACCAATCTTAGTAAACTTACTAATCCAACTCCCCCCCTTCCCACATAGTCATTTACATAAATGAAATTAATAAGGGGCCCAGTGGCATCCCACAGATCCCTGTGGGGTGCCACTGGACACTAGCTTACAGACACTAAAGCAGCCTTCTGTTATTACCCTTTAACTCCTGTAACTGAGCCAATTTATTAAATTACCCTGTATTCAGTGTGCATTTGCTGTCTTGATAAAGCTCCTATGTGGGACCTTGTCAAAGACTTCACTGAAAACCACATAAACTACATCAACTGTATTACCATTACCTCTTGTTCCCTGTTTGTACTTTCATACACAGTTTCAGAATGAAGGGTCTCCCATTTAAGATGGAAATTAGGAGAAATTTCATCTTTCAGAGGGCCATTAGTGTTTGGAACTGTCGCCCTCAGAGATGGCTGGGTTGTACAGGTTTTTGATCAACAAGGGAATCAATGGTTATGGCTGGGTGTGGGCAATAGAATCAGATCAGCCAGGATCTTATCAAATGAGGGAGCAGGCTTGAGGGACTGAATGGCCGACTCTGCTTCCTGTGTTTTTAGGACACGCCAATTGCTCACAATAAACTCCCTCACAGGTCAGAGCGTTTGTGTTTCAACAACGTAATTGACACTTTGGAACCCTGAAATTCAGTCGAGTCTGACAGAAACTATAAGGAAAGAAGAATGAGAACATTATCTTTAATTAAAAGCAACTTTTACAATTCATGTAATTCTTGTTGTGTAGAACCTATGACTGTTCTGTTTCTTTGCCTGAAATATCAGCTCAATGTTATGAAAATGACATTACATCTTCACATTGACGATTCCTCTGTTCTCATGTGATTATTCAATTAGTTACATTTCTCTGCATTGTCCGAATATACAAAATATAATTAAGCCACTTCATAAAGCTAAATATAATTGGAATTATTTAGCAGCACTCCTTCAACATTCAATTAGATTCTGCTTGTACTGAATTGCACACACTGTCATAACAGTTTGAATATATTAGGCTTCCCCAGGGCTGTAAGATTTCAAGACAATGAAAATTTCTTTGAGTCTGATCTGGATTTGATTTCATAATAAGTACATGCTTCCACAGAAAGTCAGGATGCAGAAGATTCTAAGGGATTGAAGAGAAGTCTTGCTTAGTGTTAACCCCCAACCAGCATCACTGAAACTGGGAACACATTAGAAATGTTGGCTTGATCGCAAGTTCTAACCTTACCTCATGAGTTGTGAACTTTCTTGAATATTCCTAAGTTGTAAAAGACAGTAAATAAACTCATCTTTCTTTCTTGCACATGGAAGTCTGTAATCTCATATTTCTTGCCAATCTAATTGCACATGAACAAGTTTCTAGCCAAATTATTAAATTAATGTACAGCTTGTTTTCCATGAGGTCTGGTTTACTTCTGAACTGAGAAGCTTAAGTGAAAGCCCAAGGATATAATTGCAAGACATTTTGCATTCATACAATGTAATATAACACAATAAAACACACCCCAAGGTACTTCACCGAGGAACTGGGTGAGATTTTGTCAAGAATGCCATTTCCGACAAAGTAACTGAAAATGGTCTTCTTCTTTCTCTCTTTTTGTCTTTCCCAGTGTGATTATAATTAAAATTCCAAGTTTCAGCAGCTTGGGAAGATTTTATCAGTGAAGCTTACCATTAGCTATAGGTGTATCCTGGCCAGATATGGGGGGTGTTTTGACATCACAACCATAATTTGCCTGCCCAGCTCCATTTCTGTTAACCTAAGGCTTGAGGGAAGAAAAAATGACAATGGCTTGGTGATGTTATTGTTAGGCTATTAATCCAGACACCCAGGTGATGCTTGAAGAACCTGGCTTTGAATCTCACCACAGCAGATGGTGGAATTTGAATTCAATCATAATCTGGAAATAAGAGCTTAATAATGACCGTGAAACCATTGTTGATTGGCAGGAAAACCCATCTGGTTCACTAATGTCCTTTAGGGGAGGAAATTGCTATCCTTACCTAGTCTGGACTACATGTGACTCCAGACCCACAGCCATGTAACTGACTCTTAACTGCCCTCTGGGCAATTAAGAATGAGCTATAAATGTTGATTCAGCTAGTGATACCCATATCCCATGAATGAGTTTTTAAAAATGGCATGAGTGTCTTTTGAAGGTAAACTTCATTTTATATTTTATCACTTCTTAAATTTCATAAATGCATATCGCCATTGGTTGAGCTGAACCAAGTCAGGGAGTCAGTGTCCTGGTGTGCCACATATTTGACACACATTAACAGTTACTGGGAAGCTGAAGAGACACAATTCTTCAAGAAGCAGTACAGGTTGTTCTGTTATAAAGCACGTTCTGTCAATGCAAATTCGCTGTAACACAATTAACAAATTGGGGAGGCTGTTTCTACAGCGTAAACTTTTAAAACCTGTGTTGGCTTAATGCAATTACAGTGCCAACACTTTAAGCGCTGTTTCTACAGCACGATGTTTCTATGACATGAGGTTGCACTAGATTGCAATCATCGCATTATAGAAGGACTGACCATATGGAAAAGGAACCGGAGAAGAGAATGTCAGGGATCTCAAGACCAAGGGTCACTTCCATCTCTCAGAAACACCCGCCAATTATGTGATCAGAGATGTGGCTCAAGGCTCAGCAACAGAACCCATGACCATTGACGGGGAATTTCCTACCTGGACAATTGTACTCATTAGTGAGTGATTGCTAATTATTTTATTATTTTGTGATTTTATAAGGAACTCAAGATGGCCACAGTGGAGTAGTCAGTGTCCAGGCTCCTGGGCCTGAATTTGTATGCTTCTTCCTCTTTTGTCTCTTTTTCTTTTTTTCCTTCTTCCACTTCTGCACTTCTGAAACTTAACTGGTGAAGAAAATTCTTCATTAGGAGGGTGGCTTCAACGGTCTTCATTGTGGCACTTCAGTGGCAGTGTGGTTACAGAGTCAGTTGGTCAGCCAGTGAAGCAAGGAGCAGGGCTCTCACTTCCGCTTGGAGTTGGCACCTGGTGGCAGAATAGTGTGGGCTGGGAAGCCTGGAGTGGGAACCTGGCAATGGAATGGCGTGGCCTGGGAAGCCTGGAGTGGGAACCTGGCAGCGGAGAAGGAAAAGTTGGACTCTATTTAAGTTGCTTCCTTTTATTATTATTTTATTCTAAGGTAATGTGAATGGCGGCAATGTGCAGTGACGGTACACACTTTTCACAATACACGTTCAATGCATGTAACAATGAAGGATTCAATTCAATATTGCAGATTTAATTTGGAACATATTGTGGAAGAGATTAATGTTGTGCTTTATGTTCAGTCTTCAATGAACAGTCATGTTAGTGTCCAGTCCTGCATTCACCACACTATGTGCCAGACTGAATTTCCGGGCTCGGCTGGCCTTTCTAGGTAAGGACATTATCCGAGAACAGTGAGTATAACCTCGATGCCGTAGGTCGACTCAAAACCCTGAACTGACTCTGCTGGTCAAGACCTTGAGATGGATACAGATTAGGGCAGTGCTGACGCTGCTTGTTACGCTCCTCATTTTCACACCCTGTCTGTCTGTCTGTCTCTACCAGGACAGCAGGTCTTCTCACTTCAGAACTCACTCCCCATCTTCCATTGGATCCCTTTAGCAATCTTCCACACCCCTGAGTGTGCTCCACAATCTCTCTCACCACTGACTCACTCTGCCCCATCCCAGTTTCAAATTACTCATTTTACCTGTAACTGCTGACTGGTGCTTACCAACCTCAAGCAATTGTGAACTGGGTGCCATGAAATTCTCAGACCCCACTGGCTTTATCTGCAAGGCAAGAATTTATTGAAAACCTGTTTCGTACTCGTGAATGTAAATATTGAAGTGGGAGATAGCACGGGGCAGGATGACCCTAGGTACACAGATGGCCACTGAGCCATAAGTTGGCCACTTGATACACAGATGGCCACCAGACCATAATATGGATAGAGACAGCAGACCAAACACAGATACTGCCTGGGGCCACCAGAATGCCACCACAATGCACTCACAACCTAGTTGATTTGTCTAAGGCGGATGGGGGAGACAATACCCATGAGTAGTGTACACTGCCCACCAAAATGTCTGGGTCCAGCCAGCACCTTTGATAGAAATGCTAACAGTCTGATACGGACTCAATACAACATGATAGTAGCCAGGGCTGCAGTAATCATCCTTTTCATGAAGAGCGATTAACGCCTAGTACTATAGCAATGGACTTCCGCGCAGATTTTGAAACTGACAATGTCTGCGCTGAAACTGACAACGACTGTGCTGAAATTAACAAAGGCTGTGCTGGAACTGACAATGACTGCACCGAAACTATTAATGATTCTGCAATGTTTACAATAAACAAACCATATTACGACACAATAACCTCATCACTGACCGACTATATTACAAAATGTATAAAAGTATCTTGACATGTGCTCTGGGTTGAGAGAAGACTCGCAGCTGACCACTGTGCTGTTGGTGTCTCTCTCTCTCCCTGGAGCCCCAGTATTTCCTTGTTCAATAAACTCTGTTGTTGAACCCCGACTCTGACTCTGAGGCTGGTGATTTTCCCCACAACAACTAGGAAACCACCAGAGGTGGGTGAAATGTTTGACTTGACACTGAGTTTATCACAGTAAGGAACAACACACCATCGGGGAAATCGCAAGTTTGCATCCCTCCGAAGTAAATCGCTCCAATGGACACCAGATTTCCTACTTTTCTGCACCTCCCACTCAAATTCCTCCCCCCCCCCACTATGAGACAAAGAATGACACTGAACCACACAAGGAAATAACAGAGCAGCTAACTCGTCAAAGCAGGGAAGTGAGGTAGAGATGGGGAGAATTGCCATAAGGGATCTCCAGAGCGAACAGCCCTGAGAGCTGAAAGCAATGCCACTCATAGTGAGCCAATGAGGGAGAATCAAGAGGCTGAAATTGGAGGAGTGCAGGAGGGGGATAGGGGTGAGGCAATGGAACAAAAATTTTGAAATCAAATGCGTTATCCACCTGGGATTCAAAGTAGCTCAGCAAGGAGAGGCATGATGGATAGAATGGGACTTAGAGTCATAGAGTTATAGAGATGTACAGCATGGAAACAGATACTTCGATCCACCTCGTCCATGCCGACCAGATATCCCAATCTAATCTAGTCCCACCTGCCAGCACCCAGCCCATATCCCTCCAAACCCTTCCTATTCATATACCCATCCAGATGCCTTTTAAATGTTGCAATTGTACCAGCCTCCACCACTTCCTCTGGCAGCTCATTCCATACACATACCACCCTCTGTGTGAAAAAGTTGCCCCTTAGGTCTCTTTTATATCTTTCCCCTGTCACCCTAAACCTATGCCCTCTAGTTCTGGACTCCACGATCCCAGGGAAAAGACTTTGTCTATTTATCCTATCCATGCCCATCATAATTTTGTAAACCTCTACAAGGTCACCCCTCAGCCTCCAATGCTCCTGAGAAAAAAGCCCCAGCCTGTTCAGCCTCTCCCTATAGCTCAAATCTTCCACCCTGGCAACATCCTTGTAAATCTTTTCTGAACCCTTTCAAGTTTCACAACATCCTTCTGATAGGAAGACCAGAATTGCACGAAATATTCCAACAGTGGCCTAACCAATGTCCTGTACAGCCGCAACATGACCTCCCAACTCCTGTACTCAATACTCTGACCAATAAAGGAAAGCATACCAAATGCCTTCTTCACTATCCTATCTACCTGCGATTCCACTTTCAAGGAGCTATGAACCTGCACTCCAAGGTCTCTTTGCTCAGCAACACTCCCTAGGAACTTACCATTAATTGTATAAGTTCTGCTAAGATTCGCTTTCCCAAAATGCAGCACCTCGCATTTATCTGAATTAAACTCCATTTGCCACTTCTCAGCCCATCGGCCCATCTGGTCCAGATCCATTTGTAATCTGAGGTAACCCTCTTTGCTGTCCACTACACCTCCAATTTTGGTATCATCTGCAAACTTACTAACTGTACCTCTTATGCTCACTTGTGTCCCCACTTGGTGGGGCTGAGAACACAAGTAATCGAGCATCAATAGATGTGAAGCTGAAAAAGCACATCGGGTCAGACAGCATCCGAGGAGCAGAAAAGTCAATGATTCGGCCCGAGATGTTGACTTTCCTGCTCTTCGAATGCTGCCTGACCTGCCGTGTTTTTCCAGCTTCACATCTATTGACTCTGGCTTCCAGCATTTGCAGTCCTCAGTGTCTACAGGCAATCCAGCGCTCGGTGACCTCATGTTTATAGAGAATAAGACCCTGATCATGGTGAAGATTTCATCAGGATTGAAAATAGGAAGGTGAGAATTCAAAGTAAGTGACAAGGACTGGCAGGTTTGATACCGAAACGGCTCATAATTTGCTGAAGAACAGGAAGGCTGAGGGAGGGAAGGAAGATGGATAGGGTGAATAGCCATGGACTTTTCCCTGGGTAGGGGACTCAAAAACTAGAGGGCATGGGCTTAAGGTGAGCGGGAAAGATTTAAAAGGGACCCAAGGGACAAAGTTTTCAAGCAGAGGATGGTGCATGTATGGGAAGAGCAGCCAAAGGAAGTGGTGGACGCTGGTACAGTTGCAGCATTTAAAAGGCATCTGGATGGATATATGAATAGGAAGGGTTTGGATGAATATGGGCCAAGTGCTGGCATATGGAACTAGATTAATTTAAGATACCTGGTCGGCATGGACGATTTGGACTGAAGGATCTGTTTCCATGATGTGCATCCATATGATTGTATTACCCCATGACCCTGTGACTCTAAGTGACGGCAGAGAGATGACTATATTTCTGAACAGCAAGGTAGAGGAAGGGGGTGCATTGGCATGGGTGTTGTATTCGGAGAAATGTTGCATTCATTTATGAGAAATAAGACCACCTTCCTCTGAACATTCTTTACAAAAACTTTGCTCGATATGAATATCCTACAATCCTCCTATTCCATGAGTGAAACATTTGCAGGGCTCACGATTTCCTGCATTTACACATCCACTGAGCAAGGAACTGGGGCATTCAAAAAATCAACCCCTCCCATCTGAAGACTAAGATTTCAAATGAGAAGATGACTGATCTTACTTTGAAGACCAGAACAGTGCAGTCATCTCTAATGTTTTAAACAAAGATTGGAAACTACAAAAGAAGAAATTGAATTTTCAGCAGATGTCTCAGTTTACGATTTGTAAAAATTCCTTGTGTCCTTGTGATTATGGAACTTTTCTTGCAGCCCTTAATAACTTGTGTATAGATAGTTTTTATAACTTGTATATGGCAACTTTAGCATTAAGAAGCAACCAATGCACTTGATAGGGAGTAATATCAGACAAACTTTTAACAACATAAACAGATACTTAGGATGGCTGACTAAAATCTGGTTCAAAGAGGGAGGCTTTGAGGACTGTCTTAAAAGAATGATATAGAAGCAGGAAGGTGTTACAGAGCTGTGTGCTGAGGAAGTTTAAGATATGGATGCCGACAGAATGACGAAAATAAGGATTGTACTCGAGGCCAGAATTTCATAAAGCTACAATGGCACTAGCAATCCAGTATTGGATTCTGTAATCAACTTAATTCACAAGCCTCAATTCATCCAAGCTGCTCTGAGACAGCAATACATAAATCTCTGAAACATCCATAATCGCATCATTTGGAAATGTACAGTGTTCAAAGGAATTCGCAAAATTTCTTAAGTGACGCAAAACCTTATCCAAAATAATGTTCGGGAAATTTGAATTTAAGACGCTCATCAGTGTAATCTATTGGTGTTAAAGAGATATTGCAAAGCTTTAGCATGCAAACTACATGGCCTCAAGCTGAATGAACGAAGCAGCCTCTAATGTATGATAATCAGATTTTTCTCCCCCGAAACATTGTGACCATAAATCACAGCTTAAAGAGAATAATGTGATTACAGGCAAATAATGAAAATTACACAAATCCACAGATATTCCGTCACCTAATATTTGATGGGAGCTGAGTAGGAAATTTGGATCCTGTTCAAGGATTTATTTCTTTATCCTGCTGGTAATCTGGAGGTTGTTGGCATGAGCCAGCCTAGACTGCTTTCACCTTGTCAGCATTGTCACTGCAACTTAATCCTGAGTGTGTAGCCAACAGCAATGTGTCAAATATATTATTCTATTTACAGAACGTTCTCTCTCACTTGCAAGCTAAATATACAGAATGTAAAATATCCTTCAAACTGTTCCCTTACAGCCTGGTTAAAGCTCAGCTTTGTTCTGATGATCTCAGCCTATTATATGCTGTTTATATCACTAGTTTCTATCCATACAGACAAAGAAGGACACCACTTTGACTGGGACAACACACACATCCTCAGACAGGCGAAACAAAGACATGCACGAGAATTCTTAGAGGCATGGCATTCTAACCAGAACTCCATCAATAAACACATCGATTTAGACCCTATCTCCCCCTGAAAAAAAGAACCAGAAATGACATCACCCACCTTAAGAAACCAAGACCGATAAATAGAGAGGCGGGACATACCACCAACGCTTCACCGGAGACTCTCACTGATGATGTTACCTAGTCAAACATCTGAAAACAAATCTCCCAGCTCAGCAAGCTAACATACATACTTATCATCAACCTGAGCTACAAATCTTCTCAAACATCACAAATGCTGTTTATATGCTAACATTAAAGACACATAAAGTAGGATCTCTGCCTTTATTCCTGATGAAGGGCTTTTGCCCGAAACGTCGATTTTGCCTGTCCTCGGATGCTGCCTGAATTGCTGTGCTCTTCCAGCACCACTGATCCAGAAATAGGACCAGGAGCAGCCCATTTGGCCCTTTTGAGACTGCTCCACATTCAATGTGATTAGGGCTGATCATCCAAATCAATCCCCTGCTCCTGCTTTCTCCTCATCCTCTTTGATCCCTTTAGCCTTAAGAACTATATCTAACTCCTTGGAAACATTCAGCTACTCTCTGTGGCAGAAAATGTAACAGGCTCAACACTCTCTGGGTGAAGACGTTTCTCCTCATCTCAGTCCTATCCTGCATCCTTAGACTGTCCCGCCTGATTCTGGACTCCCTGGTCATCAGGAATATCCTTCCTGTGTTTACCCTAACTAGCCCTGTTAGAATTTTATAGGTTTCTACGAGATCCCCCCTTTGTTCTACGAAACTCCTGTGAAAATAATCTTAAATTATCCAACTTCTCCTCATTTGTCAGTCCTGCCAGCCCAGGAATCAGTTGGAAATTTTTGTTGCACTCCATTCGCATGAAGAATATCCTTCCTCAAGTAAGGAGACCAAAACTGCACACATTACTCCAGGGGTGGTCTCATCAAGGCCCTGTATAATTGCAACAAGACATCCCTGCTCCTGTACTCAAAATATATATCATTCATATATCTAGCTATATATTAGAGCAAGGAACTAAAATTATCTATCAGTGTTTCTCTCGGGAACATTTTCATATTTGCACCTAATAAGCATTGGAACTGACCTGGCGCAGTCTGAACCAGGCTGTCTGCCTTGTGCCAGCAGCCTGCAGAGTTAAGCAAGATAGAGCTCTTGCATATTGAAGCTTCCCTGAGTTTCAGTTTCAGTTATTGTTGTCACATATATTAAGGTACAGTGAAAAGTGTTGTTTATGTGCTATATAGACAGATTGTACCGTACAAAGTGCATCAGGGTAGCAGAACAGACTGCAGAATATAGTGTTACAGCCGCAGAGACGTTGCAGAGAGACAGATCAGAATTCACAGACCTGGGTTTCCTGCTCAAGAAGGCAAAGGTACCCATATCCCTTCCTTCTAGTCATCGTCCAATGATCCATGTTCTTAAGCATGGGATTAGGCTTGACTGTTATAAATAGAGGTGAGGGTAGGTGAGGGAAGGGAAATTGAGTGACAAGGAAGGGAAAGGCAAAGAAGCAAAGGGCCAGGTCAGGAGGAGGGCAGAGGAAAGGAGAAGAGAGGATGGAACTTCCTGAGGAAATGGTGGATGTGGGTGCAATTACAACGTTTGAACAAAGAGACCTTGGAGTGCAGGTTCATAGCTCCTTCAAAGTGGAGTTGCAGGTGGATAGGATAGTGAAGAAGGTGTTTGATACGCTTACCTTTATTGGTCAGAGTATTGAGTACAGGAGTTGGGAGTTCGCGTTGCGACTGTACAGGACATTGGTTAGGCTTTTTGAATATTATGTGCAATTCTGGTCTCCTTCCTATCGGAAAGATGTTGTGAAGCTTGAAAGGGTTAAGAAAAGGTTTACAAAGATGTTACCAGGTTTGGAGGGTTTGAGCTACAGGGAGAAGCTGAATAGGCTGGGGTTGTTTTCCCTAGAGCGTCGGAGGCTGAGGAGTGACCTTATAGAGGTTTGTAAAATCATGAGGGGCATGGATAGGATAAATAGACAAGGTCTTTTCCCTGAGGTAGGGGAGTCCAGAACTAGGGGGCATAGGTTTAGGGTGAGAGGGGAAAGATATAAAAGTGACCTAAAGGGCAACTTTTTTCACACAGAGAGTGATACATGTTTGGAATGAGCTGCCAGAGGAAGTGGTGGAGCTAGTAAAATTGCAACATTTAAAAGGCATCTGGATGGGTATATGAATAGAAATGGTTTAGAGGGACATGGGCCAGATGGGACTAAATTAGGTTGGGATATCTGGTCAGCATGGATGAGTTTGACTGAAGGATCTGTTTCCATGCTGTACATCTCTATGACTCTCTGACTGTATGACTCTATTTGGACAAGCACATGAATAGGAATGGTTTGGAGGGAGTTGGGCCAGGAGCTGGTAGGTAGGTAGGCCTAGTTTAGATAGGGACTATGTCCAGCATGGACTGGTTGGACCGAAGAGTCTATTTCCATGCTGAATGACTGTGCGTCGGTTTCAGTGCTATATGATCCTATGACTAATAAGAGAATATCAGAAAGCAAATTGAGCATTTATACATATTAAAACTAGGAGCAGGAGCAGGTTATTTTGATTATTTGAGCCTGCTCCACCATTCAGTATGATCACAGCTGACCTTTCATCTCAATAAACCTGCTTTCTTTCCATCGTCCTTATTGCCTTTAACATCTAAAATATTAATTTTTTAAAAAATGAATCATCTCAAATCAATGGCCAGGCAAGTCCTCAAAGTCACTGACTCTCACTGGCTTTATTTAGCTGGAAGGGTTTTCACAGTGAACTTAATACCCTCCACTACACTGGAAAAGAGGGGAACAGCTTTCCTCTCCATTGTTTGATAATTATCCATAAATACCAGGAGTTTCAATGCCAGCAATTTGCAAGGCAAATACTCCTCCAGTTGGATAATAAAATTCAAACCTCCTTTCTTTTATCCCAAACTTACAGTATCTTATTTTTGTTTTGTACGAGTCCAATCCTGACACTATACATGTATGACCATTTTTTAACTAAAGACTGAGTTATGGTTAGTATCATAAAATGGAATTATACAGCTCAGAAGGAGGCCATTCTGCCCTTTTCCACCGTACTAGCTCTTTGTAAAAGCTATGCAATTCTGTTCTGTGCCCCTCAATAGCCCTGCAGGTTTCTCCTTTTCAAACACATCCCCAAATCTATTTCCATTTTCACAGGGTCTGCTGATTTCACATTTTGCTAGCCTTTCAGGTAGCTGTATTTGAGATTATAATGTATCACTGTCTGAAAGAAATATTCTATTTCTTCATTACTTATCTTAAATTTATATTATTTGACTCTCATTCAGTGGAAAGTTTCTACATGTCTCTCAGAATGAAAACCCCCTCATGGTTCAGAATTCTTAAATTAACTCTTCCCTTTAGCTTTTCAATTCTCAGGAGTACACCCAACTTATTGAGGCAACTGAAGTCCCACAGGAACAATTCAACAGCCATTCTTACCTGGGCCATCAAAAATGATAAATATTTTCAAATCAGCCTGGTCAGAAATATATTACACTCCTATGGAGCAAGTTGGGCCATTTTGTATTGAAGCCAACCAGACTACAATCCATTCAGCCAGCTGAAATCAAGATCCCCAAGGGGTGGAGGTTTCACCTACTGAGAGGTGCCAGCCATTCAGAGGCTGTCAGAGCTTGTGCATCTAGGAAAATGGAGATGATGCCATAGTCAAGTTGGAACTTCATCGCTTAAAGATAGGGTCACTACCACTGCACCCAAGGGCCCCATCATAAAAATAGGGAACATCGCTTGTCTAGATTACTGAAGTATCTGCAAATGGTATTGTAAGAGATGATTGTCCGACAACTGGAATATGGGTATTATTGACAAATTGACATTGTTATCATCCACCGCTGACTGCCCATGAGGAAGTTGGGGATGTACCACCTTCTGAGTGACTTGCCATTTCAGAAGGTAATTAAGAGTCAACTATTTAGATGTGGGTCTGGACTTAGAACATTACAGCACAGTAAAGGTACTTTGGCTCTCGATGTTACGTCGACCTCTGAAAGCAATTTGAAGCCCAGCTAATCTATACTATTCCATTTTCATCCATATGCCTATCCAATGACCATTTAAATGTCCTTAAAGTTGGCAAGATTCGAGTGGTGCTGGTAAAGCAGAGCAAGTCAGGCAGCATCCGAGGAGCAGGAAAATCGACATCAGGGCTTTTGCCCGAAACGTTGATTATCCTGCTCCTCGGATGCTGCCTGACCCACTGTGCTTTTCCAGCACCACTCTAATCTTGACTCTAATCTCCAGCATCTGCAGTACCCACTTCTGCCTTAAAGTTGGCGAGCCTACTGTTGCAGGCAGTGCACTCCATGCCCCTACTATTCTCTGAGTAAAGAAACTACCTCTGACATCTGTCCTATACCTATCACCCCTCAATTTAAAGCTATGACTCTCGTGCTAGTCATCACCATCCAAGAAAAAGGCTCTCACTGTCCACCCTATCTAACCCTCTGATTATCTTATATGTCTCAATTAAGTCACATCTCAACCTTCTCTCTAACAAAAATAGACTCAAGTCCCTCAGCCTTTCCTCATAAGACCTTCCCTCCATACCAGGCAACATCCTAGTAAATCTCCTCTGGACCTTTTCCAAAGCTTCCACGTCCTTCCAATAATGTAGTGACCATAACTGTGCGCAATACTAGAGTGTGGCCGCGTGAGGTGGAACCTATCCGTGGTGTCAGGGACTCATTTGCCAGCTGGACAGGCAGTTGGAGACCTGTGCTGCCATTTTTTATTGAAGTCAACCAGACTACAATCCATTCAGCCAGCTGAAATCAAGATCCCCAAGGGGTGGAGGTTTCACCTACTCAGAGGTGCCAGCCATTCAGAGGCTGTCAGAGCTTGTGCATCTAGGAAAATGGAGATGCTGCCATAGTCAGGGCAGCCACGTGTTATGGACTAGGCCAGACTCCCTCAAAACAGTTCAAGAAGGTAGCCCAGGCATTAACTTTTCTAGTTGTTTTAAGCAAGTATATAGTGGATATTCCAGGAGCGATGCAGCTGGCCCAACTATTCAGTTTTAAACAAAATAAAATGTATTTCTACATGAAAACCAAATTTAGAATAACACTATTTGAAAACCCAATCGACTCTATTGCAATCAGAGGGTTTGATGGGCGGCACGGTGGCACAGTGGTTAGCACTGCTGCCTCGCAGCGCCAGAGACCCGGGTTCAATTCCCACCTCAGGCGACTGACTGTGTGGAGTTTGCACATTCTCCCCGTGTCTGCGTGGGTTTCCTCCGGGTGCTCCGGTTTCCTCCCACACTCCAAAGATGTGCAAGTCAGGTGAATTGGCCATGCTAAATTGCCCGTAGTGTTAGGTAAAGGGGTAAATGTAGGGGTATGGGTGGGTTACCCTTCGGCGGGTCGGTGTGGACTTGTTGGGCCGAAGGGCCTGTTTCCACACTGTAAGTAATCTAATCTAATCTAATTTAATGATGCTGCTCCAAATACTTGAATCATCCCTATGCACACCACCTTGGTAAGAAAGGTAAAATCAAACACAGGTTCAACAGGAGAGATGTCACAGAGAGAGAGAGAGAGAGGTAAAAGAGAGGGAGGATCAGCATGGAGCTATTTCTTTGGGTTAAGCAGCTTCTCTGGGTTCTTAGCTAAAACTTGACTAGTAGCTGCAAACAAAATAGCTGCTCATGCCAACCCAAACCAGATAAAAGCTGAGCGGGGAGAACTGTCCACTCCTCTTTCATTGTACAAGTATTTTATTTGAAAACCTGAAAGCCTTTTTCCTGAGGCAGTATCTGTTAGCTAAAATCTAATTGGCCCTAAAACCCATACAAATCACATATAAATGGAACCTCTGCATTTGTGACCCCTCTGAAAAAATAAACCAAGGACAACATAGCCTTGTCAAAGGAGCAGCATCATCACATGTGGTCTCATTGAAAGGGCAAACAGGGATGAGAAGCCAAATCAAGCTCTTCCTAATGAAGATCTTTTGCCTGATTCTCCTGCTCCCCGGATGCTATTTGACCTACTGTGCTTTTCCAGCACCACACTCTCGCCTCTAATCTCCAGCATATGCAGTCCTCACTTTTGCCTGAGAGACTAAAAGGCCTACTCCTGCTCCTAATTTACACCTTCATACATCCTACATGGGACAATGGAAGAACACCGTCTGGAATTCCGGGATGGAGGAACGAACTAGACCATAGGTTAGTAACATGGCAGAGGAGAGAGTTTTGAAGGGTGTCCTTCTGGGGCATGCGGGGCTTGGTCAATATAAAGAGCAGCAAGTTGACTCTGGTGTCCAACAGCATCCCGATGTCCAGCCCCTCAATCAGGCACTGTATGCTTTTGACTAAAGAAGTTGACTATCCAGAGGTCACAAACTGAGCTGTCACACGCAGTGCATCGCTGCAACACCAATGGCAGCTGTGTTATTCTCCACAGTGTGGGATGAGGCCCTTAAGTATCCATTAATTGGCCATAAAGGCCCTCAATTAGCAGCAGAGTAGGAAGGTCAATCATGGCCTACACCATATTCTGACAGAGGCAAAAAAGCAGCAAGGTGTGGCTACAATGCAAAACTATCTAAAACACATCTCCATTAAAACCGGAAGATTCCCTTCATACTGCATTTGGGTCAGACCAGGTAAAGATGGCAGATATCCATCCCTACAGCAACCAGATCAAGTTTTAAGATAATCTGATGACTTCAAGGTCACCATCTCTGATGACACTCCAGATTTATTTAATTTATTCAGTTTAAATTCTTCCAGATGCCTTGGTGAGATTTGAACTCACAACCCTAAATTATTTGTCAAAGTCTCTGGATTATAAATCCAGCAACATCCAATCATCATATTACCACATGCACTTTGAAATCAGACATGGCACCATGGATTATTCATTCTCATCTGAAATTTCCCTTGTTGCTTGTTTCTTGGAAGAACAAATTCGTTCATTATAACTGTGGCCTAATTTCTGTTCACAGGGAGAACAATGATTTTAATTCTTTTGCTTTGTTCTTTCATCGTCACCTTATTTCTGGGCCAAAATTCAGAACTTACAGCCAACATGGTCCTTTTTCTCATTCACAGGTGGGACATGGGCATTGCTGGTTGGGTCAACATTTATTGCCTGTCCCTAGTTATCCTTGAGAAGGTGTTAGTGAGCTATCTTCTTGAACCGCTGCAATCCACATGTTTTAGATAGACCATAATATCCTTAGGGAGGGAATTTCAGGATTTTGATCCAGCGACACTGAACATACAATGATATATTTCCAAGTCAGGATGGTGACAGGCTTGGAGGGAAACTTGCAGGGGATGGTGTTCCCACGTATCTGCTGCCCTTGTCCTTCAAGGTGGAAGTGGTCATGGCTTTAGAAGGTGCTGTCTAAGGACCTTTGGTGAATTTTGGTAGTTCGTCTTGTAGTGATGTTATCCAGATATTAAAAAGGTAGAGCAACACCAACATGTCCAAGAGCACTTTCCGACCAGTAAAATACTTTGGAGGGGTGGTCACTCTTGTGATTTAGAGATGTTTAGCCATTCTTTGGGCCAGAAATTATGTGACACATATTTTATGTGCTAGGTAGTCCTCTGCTGACTGTTTAGTACAATTGTATAATTTCAAATTGCTAAATACCTCTATTAAAGGAGTGGATATCAGAATACCATAAGGATTTGTCCATTAATATTGCCAGCAGTAATTTGCCAGTCTCGTGTCAGCTAAACGATTGACTGTGGAAGATCGGAATGTCTGCCATTTACCCCATTTTCTGAAATAGCTCAAAAGGTCTTGGTGTTTCTACTGAAAAAATAAAGGTCTGTACTAACATGGCATTTTCTCCCACTTAACAGCTATTCAATATTATCAAACTATTTAAATATATTAATCGGTGTAAATAGTTATCATCTGTCTATCGACAGTCACATGCAGTTTAATAGTGAGGTTATACAGGGGAGGGTTAAGGTCAGTATGTGCCTGTTTGTATTATCAGTGAAGGACTGATAACAATTAGTTGAGATGTCCTTGACTGCAGCCCCCAATCACAGTACCACAATTGTCATTCTCTTCACTGGTTTCATTACTCTTCAAAATGTTCTGCTTCCGGCTAGGGAACATTACACGGGCACCAAATGTTGCCGTCAGCTCTCATAGGGCAGCTTCCTGGAGCTATGGTAGCACATCCCTTGCCTCAGATCACCTCTCCTAGTCAAACATCCTTAATTTCCCAGCCCATCTTTACACAGAACTGGCAACATCTCAGAACTGGCTATCTATAAGGGTCGTGGAGTAGACAAACAGGAGGTTGGAAGAACACAGCAAGCCAAGCAGCATCAGGAGGTGGAGAAGTCAATGTTTCGGGAACTTCTGAAGAAGGGTTATACCCAAAACATTGAGTTCCCTACCTCCTGATGCTGCCTGGCTTGCTATGCTCTTCCAGCCTTGGGCTTGACTGCTTTGGATTCCACCATCTGCAGGTTTTTTTTGTCTCTGCAAGGGTAGGAGAAGCACAGGTGATCAATGTTTTCAAAAGGAGATTGGACGGACTCAGAATGGTTAATATATTTGTAGGATCAGGAGGAATGGGACTGACTAGATTGCTCTACAGAGAACTGATATAGATTTAATGGTCTGAATGCTCTCCTTAATGATTCTCAGACTCTAGAGGAGTTACCCCTAGCATCCTGGCCAATATTCATCTCACAATCGATACGACTAAGAATCTTTGATCCTTATCATTTTGCTTTCAGTGGGAGCTTGCTGTGCACAATTGGCTACTGCATTTCCTCCATCCTGACTTCAGATGTACTTGATGAGCTGTACTTGGATGCATACAGGTCAGGAAAGGTGTTACACACTCAAATTTATCACTTCATGTTTTCCTTTTTTTAGTTTACAGAAGACGCTTTTCAATATTCTCTTCTTCTGTCATTCCAGAGAGTGTCTCCATTGTGACCAAAGTGCCATGTGATGTTGGGAATCCCAGGTCTCCCAACGTTCCAGTGACCCCATTTCTCATTCTCAGGTGGGTGGGGATGGTGGATATTGGGTGTGGTTTTTAGTTTACACATGAACAGTTCCAGTTAAATGGCCAATCGCCTCCACTGAAACTGGGTTTTGGAGTCACTGGTATCTGGAGCTCAGAATGTGAACAGTATGCCATATAAGGCCTGGTCTGTTCTCAACACATTTCCCTTGGATAGCCAGTTTATCCCTTTAGGGAGGTTGAGGTATCCTTGTGGGTATGGCTGCAGGATCCCTTGGGCTTAGAGATCTGGGATCCTCTGAGGGGATTTGGTATCCTGGTGGAGTGGGTGGTCAGAGATCCTTTGCCCAGACAGAGGGAAAACAGGTACCCTTTGGAGTTGTTAACTGTGGAGAAGATTGTATGTAAAACGTGAATGAACTTTTCTAACTTGTCAAGACCTGTCACACCAGGCAAGAGCTATTAGAAATGCCAAGAAGTGTCAAACTGTCGAGAAGTGCCAGCAAGTGTCGAAACTTCATGTCTGTGCATGAATATTTGTGGATACTAAGTAATATCATGATAGGTAAAAGGGAAAAAGGGAAAGGGATCCCTAGACAATTCTAGGGATCTCAGAATGCCCCTGTTCACGTAAGCCACTGCAGGATTTGTGTTACAGTAATGATTTCCAAGACAACCATTTTCGTAACGCGGGGCGGAGGGTGCATATCAAGAGATCATTGGCAGGTAGTTCCACTGCTGGCAGAATAGCAATGTTTGTTTACTCAAGCCATTGAACATTGAGTGACCGGGTTCACATAAGGGATCAGTTGAAGCAAATTCAATGTATTGTTTTTCTTTCAGTAGCGGCATCATCAGCTCTGTTTTCTATCTGGATGCCTCCTGTGTTTGGTAGTAGGTGAGTTGGCACAAAGAGGGAATGGTAAAGGTCAAGGGTGGGGCTTATGTGTTAGCACTGAATTTCCATTAGTCCCATAAAGAGCCATGGGATGATTGAGAGCATAAGGGTTAGCAGGAGCCCTGGGAGATGGAGCCGGAAAAGCACAGCCAGTCAGGCAGCAAGCGAGTAGCAGGAGAGTCAATCTTCATCAGGAATGGGGGGGGGGGGGGGATCCTGATGAGGACCTTATGCTCGAAACATTGACTCTCCTGCTACTCGCTTGCTGCCTGACTGGCTGTGCTTTTCCGGCTCCACACTCTTCGACTCTGATCTCCAGCATCTGCAGTTCTCACTTTCGCCCTGGGAGATGGACAGATTTGCCTGGAGGTATCATGGGCTATGGTGGATGGGTAGATATGAGGGTAAGACATGAGGGGGCAATGAGGTTGGCGAATTATAACACAGATGGTTCATGGAGAATGAGGGGGATGAGAGGGTGAGAGCAAAAGGGATGTTTCAAGTTTTAATCTTTAAACATTGAATGCTGTGCCAGAGTTGACATGTGGGCTTTTGTGACAAGTTCAACTCGGGAACTGTCAGCTTTTCCCTGCCCTTTCTGGGAATTCTGGCTCAACTCCACATTCAGCACAACCCTTGGAGCGAAAGCAGCAAGTCCAGGTGGAATGTTTAGATTAGATTCCCTACAGTGTGGAAACAGGCCCTTCAATAAGTCCACACCGACCCTCCAAACAGTAACCCACCCATACCCATTACCTTCTGACTAATGGCAATTTAAGCACAGCCAATTCACCTGGCCTGCACATCTTTGTACTGTGGGAGGAAACCGGAGCACCCTGAGGAAACCCATGCAGACACGGGGAGAACACAGAGACAGTTGCCTGAGGCTGGAATCGAACCCTGGTCCTTGTTATTGTGAGGCAGCAGTGCTAACCACTGAGCCACCGTGCCACCCAGGTGGGGGGTCACACATCCCGGCCCTGGGACCGGGAGAAGTCCCAGAGGAGATTTGATAGATGTTTTCAAAATGGTGAGGGGGTCTGAATAGAGTAGACATAAAAGGATTGAGAAGCAGAGGGCACAAATCTAAAATATTTTGTAAAAGGAGTGAAGGCGAGGTCAGAAAAACACTTGTTGCCACAGTGAGTATGGTGTGTCCTGCCTGGAAATGTAGTGGGAGGCATGTTCAGTCGAGGCAGTCAAGAGGGCATCGGATAATTAATTAAACAGAAACAGGTCATGGGGAGAAAGCAGGAAATTGGCACCAAGAAACAAAATGCTTGTGCAGAAGCAATTACCTCCTCCTGCACCGTAGCAAGGCTGTGATTCTGTGAAAATTGGGTCCATTGTCCTCTGTTTGATGTCAACACTGTTCTCACAACATGAGCGTCACCTGTGCACTTTGATGATCAGCACAGTTCTGAAGAACATAAGGCAGCAGAGAATGTGGATGATATAATCAATCCACCAAGCCCCTTCCCTGGTAAATGTCTTGGCTTTCACAATTGACAATTCCACTGCAAAAGCAGCTTCGAGAGATATATAAAAATCTAGGAATCTTCAGCTAATAAAAAAAGTTATGAATAATGCAGGATCTACAGACATGCCTCAATGATTTTGCATTTGTTAAATCCATTTTTGTCATAATGATCTTTTACCCACATGTAATCTAAATCTTACATTTTTGACAATTATTACTATTGATTCTAAGATGCCTTTGGCAAATCTATAGAGCCTTCCATCTGAGGATATGTGAAATCCTTTTTAAAGATCGTTTCATAATATCCTTAATGAAACACTGCACTGCTGATAATATTGTGATTTCTGATCATTGGTTGTGATACTGTGTATTTGATTTCAAAGTGCTACAGGTGATGCTGGTAACTTGCAATATGGAAAGATATGATGCAATTATCAGCCCATGTTTTATAAATGCACAATAATATGCAGACAGTTAGTTTAATTTATAAATAACCATGTTTTACTTTTAAATGAACATTCACCGGCTTCAGAGTGATCGCAGCACTCCTTGGAAAGCTTTGAGTACCAGGGCAATGACAACCCCATCAACAGAACCAGTCAGCCGTGGTTTTCGGGACCAGGTAGATGCTTGGCTTTCTGATTGCTCTGCTGTTATTATAACCCAGTAATTATCAAAAGGTTAGTGCTCCAGTATACATATGGATCAATCAATTCCAGTCTTGAGCAGTAGTGTTTGGAAAATGGAAAGTCAGTCAATGACATTTTCATCCATTTCAGAGGATTGTGGCTTCTGTGCTATCGAAAGACTTGTGCAGCACTGAGGGAGCACTGACATATTGGAGACCCTGTGTTTCAAGATATTAAGCCAAGGCCTTCTTTGTCTTCTTTGGTGGGTGTAAAAATCCCCTGACTTAATTCCAAAAAAGGAAAGAAGCAATCTTCCAAAGTTTTGATCAATATTTGCCATTTCCTAAAATCAGGTGATCTGATCATTACCACACTGCCATTTATGCAAATTGCTTCTTGTATTTCCCCAACAAGATGGCGGCAGAGTAAAGCACTCAAACCAGAGGACCTCTGCTCCACCTGTTCTTTTGATTCTTTTGAATTGTTTTTCTCTCTTTTCAGCAGTCCTGGAGTGGGGTGAGGGGGGAACCCAGGTACGGGAGTGGGGACCCCGAGTATAGGAGCGGGGTGAGCGGGGAACCCGAGTATGGGGGCAGGTGAGGAGGAACCCGGCTACGGGG